>NC_083774.1:22149887-22449887 GCF_963514075.1 Conger conger
CGAAATAACTGTCAGGCATGTGCCTACCAGGACTGCTTTTCAGCATGGTCTGCCTCTCTTTTCTGTCATGAATGTATGTTAATTAATGTTCCTCTGTATTCCATTAAGAATATCATGACTAGGGCCATTAGTTCATCTCTCTCACATGATGATACATGTTTAAACCCCAGTTGGGATTGAAACTTGTATTGAAATGTTATTCTCCAGTGGTCACTGTAGGCAGTCAAACAGCAGTCAAATTATACACTGCACTGTTACTTGGCTATTCTGATTTTATAAAAACAATTAGCTGAAGTTGACCGAATACAGGGAGAGGTTGGAAGGAAAGTGACCACGGAATGTCAAGTGGGGTACTTATACCTGCAGTTTAACAATAAATCAATAAAGCTCTAATTTAAGGTCTTACATCAACACTGAGGGGGCTCTGTCAGCTTTGAGCAGCAGGTGGATGTTATCTAACATTTAATAGATGAGTTCTAATGCGCAAATATTCCACTGAATTAATGTGATTAATCCCAAATGATTTTGAAATAAGCATGTAATAAAAGGCAGAGCATTTTCATCAGATTGACAGCTTTGACAAAATATATGCAGTAGACCACTGCTGTGCATAAAACCAAAATGAAAGAACTTGCACACACACTGTGCATCACTACTTCAACTAGGGATGGGTGATAATATGGGGCTGCATCAGTGTTGGCTGATAAGAGCTTAAACATATTAACCTATTATTTATCCATATTGGACATGCTGCTGATGCTGTTAATTAAGTGAAAAAGTAATGCTCAAATAAGCAGCCTAATCATAGTCATATGAACCATTTATTTATTATTTTGTTTTTTCATTTTTAAAACCAAGTTTTACAGAGAAGCTCTGTAGACTCTGCTTACTAATAAACTAAGCAAGTTCAAATATTTAGAATTTGTTTGTGAGTTAATATACTGAATAGAATTTATTACAGTTTTCCTTCATAAGTTGATGTCTGTATGTCACCAATAATCATCCAAAAAGGCTGTCATCCTCTTGTAGGCAGACGATTGATACTAATACTTTCATATCCACATTCATCTAAATGAGTGTTAAGACATATCTTTAGTATTCTTCTCAGAAATGATCATGGTCACAGACCACGTCTATAAATACAGATATCTGCTCACTGACACTGAGACAGACAGGGTCCACAAACAGTGCCACAGGCTCCCGGGTTTCAGTTCATGCAGTCACTCCCTGTTTAAAAAAACAGCTCAAGATAGGTTTTGAAACAGCTAGTAGCTGGTTGACCAGTTAGACCAGCTCCATCCTCAACATGGTTAGACCAGCTCAAGCTATGTTTTGAAATAGCTGCTAGCTGGTATTTCAAGCTGGTCAGAGCTGGATTTTACACCAGGGCTATGTTAAAAAGATGAAAAGCTGGATTTGAGGTGACAGGTAAATGTGAAACTCAAGGGGGGATGGTGTGTGTTTACCCACAGGGTGAGAGTGACCTCTGTGGGTCCAGGGGCCATGTTTGTATTGTCCTGCCTGCGAATGGGAAGTCTGCACCAAAGGGACTCTCATATCAGCAAGAATTCATTCAGCACTCCAACACAACAGTGGAATGAAAGCCACACAAAGGAGAACTTGTTTAAGCAATAAATCAAGTGACTGTTCACGGGTACATTGGAAGCATTATACGGGCTAAGCATTAAATCACACAATGTCACTCGCGCCAATAGCGACAGCAGTGGCACAGTTCTTATCTACACGGTTTTCAATAATTTTATTAGCTTTGACTTCAACAAACATTACACCACATGTTCTGAGTTCTGTGAGCATTCTGAGAATATTCTGGAATGGACTCCACTCGACCACTATTTAACTGCATGTTAAATCCATTATTAGTGTGTAATTGTGTTGCTTGAGAATTTTCACGTTCGGTATCGTCTAACCTGTCAGGCTGATCGTTGTTGTGTAAATTAGCAGGATGAAGCAAGGCCCTGTGTGTGAGAGGTGATACTCCCAGCAGGAGACCGGTGGTGAGAAAAGGTGGAAACTGGGGAATACGCATTATTCAAAGGGGGTGGTTTAAAAACTAATGAATACGAAAGAAATAGTGGATTATAAAGGGAGAATACTGGAAGAACAGGCTGGGGAGGGATTAAAAGGAGAAACTGACCCCTTTGGTGAGGGTCACTCTCATTCCCAGGACTGCTGCTTTGAATCTGGAAATGTTGCCTAATTTACAAGGATGCCACATCTGACATTAACTCTAACAGCTGCGTGCAGTCAGTGCAAAAGGAGTGAAAAAACAATACATCTCATTAGGGTAATAAAAGTGCAGGGATTGTTCACATTTACAGTACAATTACTGTGCCTTTGTTGCAGGACAAGCAAAATGCTATGCATGTGGGTCATTTAATATGTATAAGTCTTTAGCTATTATATGTTCCGCAATCAGTAATTGACTATTAAAGTATTCATGAGTTTTGGTAACCAGAAAGTGGTTATTTTGGCATTTCTTTGAGATCCTTCTTTTATTATATTATTAGTCTGAATGCAGTGTATATAAATATACAAAGAACCTTTAATAAAAAAACAATTGAGTAAAAATGGCAGTATAAATACATTTACATTTCATATTCTAACACATTGCCTGTCTGCAAAATCTCACGTTCAATCAGACCTCAGTGCTTCCTCTACTCTTTCCATTACTGCATCTTCTAATGCTCATATTTTAGTGCTGACGTCTGTCAGTTCCCTTTTCAAAAGGAGGAACCAGTCCTGACTGAGTGTCTGGCACACTTTAACCTGCGCCATACCTTCACCTGTGCCACACCTTCACCTGTGCCACACCCACACCAGTTTCAGTGATATCAGGGCTGTGCTTCTGAGTAGAAGTGGTTCCCTCCAATACTGGTCCATTCAGACCTAAACTGTGTCATGGCAGGTGTATTGTCATTGTGCATTATTTTATCTCTGTCCTTAGACTGTTCCAGAGGATGTAGATGTGTATACACTCAGTTGGGTAGACGTGTACAATCAGCCAATCATGAGGCAGCAACTAAATACATAAAACCACGCAGACATGGTCAAGCGGTTCAGCTGTTTTTCAGACCAAATGTCAGAATGGGGAAGAAATGTGATCTAAGTGACTCTGACCGTGGAACGACTATTGGTGCCAGACAGGGTGGTTTGAGTATCTCAGAATCACATGGGACTAGAGTTTGCAGTGAAGCGTGTGGAAAAAACGAAAAGCGGAGGTGCTGCGGGGGTCAGTACCGTCCTCATGGCCTCCAGTTCGCGCTGCTTGTTCTCGTTGGCGATCTGCAGCTCCTTCATCCTCTCCTCCAGCTGCTCCTGCTCCGCCTGCTGCTTCTGCCGCAGCTCCCTCCTGCGCAGGCGAGCCTCGTGGTGGGGGGCCGGCAGCTCCCGCTTCAGCAGGCTGATGCAGTTCTGGATGGCTGAGGGGGTAGGGAGGGGGACAGGGGCACATAAGGAGGGGGCCCCAAGCCTCCAAGCACAGCGCTGCGCTATAGCCCGTGCGCCACTCGACCACAGGGCTTTGCGATTAGTGATTCGGAGCAGAGCTGCGACATTAGCGGTGCCTGGGTAAACTGCTCTGCATGCGCGCGCTCGGGATTTCACTTAGGCTGACGTGCGCCGCCGCAGCGATGCGTGCGCTTCGGTCGCTGCCGCGTCTCACCTTGGATCCATTCCTGCTTCTTCTTCTTGTCAGACGCGCTGATCTCAAAGCTCTTCTCTGAACATTTCACAATGAAGAGGCACTTCTTTCCTTCCTTGTCTGGTAAAGACTACAGGAGAAAAGAGAAAAGTTGAGAGAGAGAGAGAGAGAGAGAGAGAGAGACAAAGAGGGGGAGTAAGAAAGGTCTCACTCATATCCCGCTCACTTCCAGGGCAGGGCCTTCTGAGGCTGAAACAATGGGCACGGAAGTGGACAGGCGAGGTGTGTTACACACAGACGCCCCTCTGTCAAGGCCTCAGAGTATGAGCTCAGAGATGGGCCAAAATGGACCCAGAGAACCCTGCTCAGGCATACCAGTCTAATGAGTCAAACTGAGGTCATTCTCAGATGGAACTGAGGTCACTCTCGAATCACAAAAGGTTCATTCTTTGGTACTATGACTAATGGAGTCTGCCTGCATTGCTTCTTAAGACAGACTCAATGAATCAGACTCCCAATAAACTTCCAAGGAAGTCATTTTCAGAATTTTACTTTTTAAAATGAACTGAAATCATACAGGGCTGTAGACAGGTCTGTCTCAGTTGTCTTTTGAACAACAGAGTCCTTTTCCAAGACACAATGCGCCACAAACGCCAAGGTTAGCAGTTTCCCAGAATAGATGGAAATTCAAGTATTTTTTTGTGCTGTATAGTGGGATGTCAGTCACCTTTCTGCCTGTTTTAATTGCTATTTTAGTGAGCTACATGTTACTTTCAAGGTAGCAAATAGAAATTGACCACATTTATTTTAAATTCGAATGAATTCATTGATAATAAATATGGTGGTGAGTGGCAGTTGACCTCTGACCTCAACACAGCAGTTGGCGTCCAGCGTGATGTCACCCTTCTTCTCCGTCAGGTCCTCACTGACATAGTATGAGATGGCGTTGGGCCGAAGCAGGAACCAGCGCTCTGTCCAGTTCTTCCGTTTGTGTCCCTTCTTCTGCATATAGCCCTTCAGACAGAACAGTATTACCCCATTAGCACGTGCCCTACGATGCTAACATTAGCATCTGAATTGTCATGCCAACATTTGTCAATTGGCTTCACACAAATCTATAATGCAATGCCATCAGTACATGAGTGCTGCAGATTAAATTTCTGCTTAAAATATGTATTTTGTGAAATAAGATTAAAGAAAAGTTTTCAAGAATTCACTTTCCAGGTTGGCAAAAAGGATTCATTGTGAGGGTTTCATTTGTAAGGATGGCCAGTAAGCCATCATACAGGTTCTTAAATTTTATGAAAATATGCATAAAGGCATATTTCACCGTTTCTGACCGTTAAAGAATCACCGTTTCTGACATCTGTACATTTATCTGTTAAAATTATCTGAAGGAGCGCGTACGTCTAGTTTGTGACTAGTGACATGGGACAGTGGTCGGGAGAGAGTCCCAGAAGCCAGGCGTTCGGCTGGCGGGGGGAGGGCCGCAGCACGCAGCTGGCACGGCTTGGCACCGCCAGCGTCCTGCCCTCCGAGCCCGTCCCTTTCACACTGAGCCAAGGGACATCGGCACTGAGAGCAGATTCAATGGCCGCCATTCATGCAGTCTGTACCCCCAAAATCTACTCCGGCCATCACGCTGGGATACCTTCACCGTGACATCCCAGTGCTGCACAATGACCCCCGTTCATCACACAGGGAGGGGGGCTGAACTCCCCCCTGCAACAGCTCCGCATATCAAAACACCACCAAGCAGACCCACCAGATTATAAACATGCTGATCACATCATTCAGACTTTCTTATTTCATGCAAATTATCATACTGGGTGGAATTCTAACTGCGCTGCTCCATGTACTAGCTTGCGTTCGGGGTCTCTATTTGTCCAGAGATGTGCCAGCTAATTTCACCAGCTTAAAGCCCTGCCTCAATGGAACTGAAATGCCATAGCAGGTCAATGCTATGAAATGTCAAGTGGATGGATAACATGAAGACAGGGAGTGAGTATCAGGAGCAGGTCTGTGTTCACGGTCAGTGCACAGAGGGGAGGAGTTAAGGAGGGGGCTCACTTGTTTGAGAACGTCCAATATGAGCTCCTGGAAGACCTCGTTGATGCCCATGGAGAGGGTCTGCCGGTCCATGCCCATGCTGAAGTGGCCGGTGCCGATGAGCTCGATCAGCCCCCAGGCACTCAGACACTGTTGGCTGCTGGCCAGCTGCGTCCTGTACTCCTCAAAACGCTCCTCCACCCAGCTGCCCCCCATCGCCTCCGTCAGCTTCCGCAGCAAGTACTCAATCTGCAGGGAATCACCGGCACACTCCATTACCCACAAGCCCTGCGAGGATCACTGGGTTACACCAACTGATGAGTCACGGTACTGAACAATGGTACATATGAACTAACAAATCACTACCAACCTATCCAATGAAGGAATGCAATGCAAAACAGTTTTTCTGGGCATAAATGTGTACCAAAAAATCTTTTCAGCTTCTTCAATGTCCCTTGGAAATTTTAAGGGGAGGTTTTTAATAGAGCACAGAAATTTAAGAAGGCCTATGGTGTTACTATAATGCCATAGGAAACCACTAACTTCCTGATCCAATTTTAGAATGAGTCTTTAGAGTCTTTCTTTGGCCCCAGAAAGTACTTTTTTAAACATTTACTTTTTTTTTTTCCATTGTTCTGGAAAATTAGGAAAGGATCAGACATTACCAGTTCATTACATTCTGCCATGTAGCATATGTGCTTCTCCAGAGGTACTTACAGAGGTCATTTTTACATACAGTTCATTAATAGTTACATATTTTTACAGAATTCAGAATAAGTACCTCGCTCAGAATACAACGTAGCACCCTCAGTATGAACTGAATATAGGTAACCTTTTCTGCAATCTATGATAGGCAACTTCTGCAAACCTTGCACAGCATGCTGACACAGATCAGGCACCACAGGCAGAAAGAGGAAGGGTCTGAGAGAGCCCTGTCAATCTCACCTCCTCAGTGACGATGGCTAACGGGTACTTCTCCTCTGACAGAAAGTTGAAAATGCACCAGATCTTGAAGGAATCATCATCAGTGATCAGAAGATGATTCCTGTTGAGGTTCTTCCTGGCACAGAGAGTCCAACACATCTTGTTAAAGTCCATCCTGTCAAAGTTGTTCTGGACCTACAGCAAAGAGAAAAGGTCATCAGTGACCCGCAAGAGAGCCAAGACCTGAAAGAGTGGCAGTCAAACAAAGTCCTCACACCTTCCAGTCCCAGTTTGTCAAATCACTTGATAGGTGGAGTGGTATATTGTCTATGGCAGATTATTACCAGTTTTATTTTAATTGTGCATATCGTGACGTGCTCAAGTCCATCTGCATTAGTGTTAGCATCACATTTTCCCACATCCCACACTAATCTACCTCTACACACTTATTCAGAAGTAGCTGTGCATTTCTACTGCACGTGTGTAATTACACATAGGTATTGAGCAGTGCTGGCAACACGGCCATGCTACTGGGAATGCAGGAGTCACTGACGGGCTTCTTTTCTGAGCCAAACAACTTGACACACTGACATGAATATGCAAAAACAGGCTGGATTGTATAAACAATGCTTACAGATAATGTACTGGATTGCACACAACTCTATTTCAAATCATATCGTAATGGTTGAATTTCAATATTTGAAAAATGCAGTATCTCCTTTAAATATTTGTATATTATATCATGTTTGGTGTCTGAATGGCACCACAATTTTCCAAGGCAGGTGAGGCACAATTAAATGAAACAAAGAAACACTGTGACATATATTTTTACAGAGATATGATTATTACCCCACATCACCAACGCCTATATGACTGTATACATGTGCATGTATCAGCGCATAGATACAAAGACACATACACATGTTTATCCCAAACACAAAATTGCGGTGAAAAGCTGTGAAACGGCCTCTGTGCACAAACATGGCTGACTGGAGGAGGAGGCCTACACAGTGACAGACACCGCTACTCGCTGTGTCTCCATGGAAATGGCTGCCAACGCCAGAGTGAAGCACTGCTGCTAATGAGGCCTGAACAAAGCTAGGTGCTGGTGCAGCTCAACCCCTTTAATATACATGACCACAAAGTGTGTCAAATTTACAGCAGAAACTGACACATAAAGAGGAAACTACACAGCACATTAGCTGCCTGAAATAGCTCACATTATAACCTCCTGCGGTAGAACTGTGAAACAGTGTGAAACAATAGCTCATTAAGTGCACATCATTACTCACAGTCCGGCTACCATCAACATTTTATGTGAAACACAGATGTCCCAAACCTGGCAGGATATCAGTACGCAGAAGAAGAGGCAGAAAGAGTGCCACAATCACACCTAGACAAAAGATATGCCAAGTATCTTTGTAAACTTTCCCAACCCAGTGAAATTAGTGAAGGGAAGATCAAAATATTAGTGGCACAATATGTACATAGTTTCAAATTCAAAAGATACTGCAACACAGGCCTCATTCAAAACAATTCTGCCGTCAGAAAGTTTTCAGCAGACACAGCAAAAAATTTCACAAGGATAAACGCGGAAACATTTTTGATAAGAGACTTGTTTTTATTAGACTGTTCAGAACAATTGTTGCTGAAAAGCCTGACTGAGATAAATGACCTTCCTCTGACATTAAACTATTCTATTCCCCGAACTGCAGAGTCAGTGAGAGAGAGAGAAAGAGGGAAAAAAAGCAGTCTAAGAATTAGCAGGAAGTACAATTTCACATCATGGACGGATAATTATGGGAGGGAGAACTCACTGAAAGGGCAAAAGATGGCTTTTTCCACTCTGGGCAATCATGTCATCTTCAGCACTTATTTTCCCCCTTCCCCCTTCCCCCTTTCCTACCCAGGAGTTCCACCAGTTTCCTTTCCCCAACAATGGCCGCCTTGTTAAAGGCCAAGTACCGGTAGTTTCTTTCTGCTCTAAACAAACAGTCATTTGCATTCGGGAGAGTAATGAGCCATGGTGCCTTATAAATGAGCTTTGTAAAGGCCCGACTGCATCATGAAAGGCAAGCATGCTACATCACTGAACAAAAATAAGCGACGGCATTACGACCGCAGCGGAGTAGAAGCGGTAAGAATAGTAGCGCACACAGCAAAATGCTATTCAAATATAGGCCCAGGCACAAACAGCTGAGGTAGGACACCTCATGTATGGTATGAAATAGATCCCTTCTATTATTTCTCTTTCTTATAATCAATGAATAAACAAGTCTTATGTCACTGCAATCTCAAAGATATAGCCTCTAGGGCATCCTGTAGTGTGGTGGTTAAGGTACATGACTGAGACCCGCAAGGTTGGTGGTTCGATCCCCTGTAGCCACAATCTGCACAGCTGTAGGGCCCTTGAGCAAGGCCCTTAACCCTGCATTGCTCTAGGGGAGGATCCTGCTTAGTCTAATCAACTGTATATGACTCTGAATAAGAGCGTCTGCCAAATGTCATTAATGTAATGTAATGTAAAAATGTACTGTGAGATAATAGCTTTTCAGAATAAATGCTATGCCAAGCCTACTACTACTACTACTACTACTACCACTACCACTACCACTACCACTACCACTACCACTACTACCAATACTAATAGTAATAATATAACTGAATGCAGCAATGAAAGAGTCAAAGCAAAGCTCACTAAATAGCATCTTCGATATTTTACGTTTTTTACTTTTGTGGAAAGTTTCATTACATAGTCTAAAAATACAAATAAAGCAACGTACTGGGAGCATTTTACTAAATATCAAAAATCGTGGAAAATCCAATATGGTGCACTTTGTCAAGGCAAATTTAATTGGATGCACCCATCTACCATATTTTGTGACAAATTTTGAGGATTCAAGAATCCACAGAGTTGTGGAATGTTTTAAAAACACTCCAGAAACATGCAACATTTAGAAAGAGGAAAACAGGGAGTTGAGTAAGAGGAAGTGGTGTTGATTGCTGGCCCTGTGTCAGCAGGTCTGTCCTTCCTGGTGTTTTACTTAACATTTACCTCATTTCCTGTGGAAGGAGTGCAAAGCATTCCTACTCCTGAGTATGGCTGTACCTAACAGAGGTGCCAATTCACATCCTACACCAAGGATGAACAGCAGCATTCAAGCCTGTAGCAATAATTATGATTAACATTCATAATTTACATGCATACTTACCATCCTAATAGGATACTTACCATCCTAAGTTGTAATAATATCAGACAGCTAAAAGAATCAAAAATCCAGTACTGCCAGGGTTGTTTCTTTATGGGCCTTTTCATTAAGGCTACAAGTTTCCCTCAGAAAATGAGTAAACTCATTTTAAGCATCAAATGTCTTTCCACTAAATTTCTGATTACTTCTTTAGGATGATATAATTGAATTGTTTGCCATTATGAGGCTGAGACACAAGAGACTGGTTTTGTATTTTAAAAATCATAAAAATACTCTTGAATAAAAGCTGAAAAATGTGCACATTAAAAACGTGTGAATTTAGCCTGTAGCCTAGAGGCTAAGCTACATGACTGGGACCTGGAAGGTTGGCAGTTCAATAGCCACAATAAGAGCTGTTGGCAAGGCCCTTAAGCAACTGTAAGTCTGTATCGCTTTGGATAAAAGTGTCAGTTAAATAACAAATCACCAGAACAACAGCAGTGTCCCTCAGGGAATCAAATGTTTAATCTTGAAGTTACAAACACTGCCAATGCAGTGATGTCTAATAACAACAAAATGCCTCGTAATAAGCTTCTCCATGGGCTAATACTTGTATAGGTTTCTGAGCTTTTGTGTGTTGTATGTATAAAATTGGGTGTTGCAATGTTGCATTTCAAAGAGCAGCAGGACTGCCACACTCTTATGAAAAGATGAAGTCACTTGACTTGAATAGATTTCTTAAGTTTTACTTTTTAATAAAACTAATGCATGGTTTTCCAATCTATTCAATGCATTACTTCCTTAACTTTGACTTCAGCTTTCAACATTTCATGAATTTTTTTGGGAGCTCAAATAAATAAATCACAAAACACAACTTTGTGACCCCGAAGTACTCAGTGGCTAGATTACACAGGCTGAGTTCCACACTTTGGGGAACAAAGTTCAGGTTACAATTCTTGCTACATTTCAACGGTGTTGCTGAAATGTGCAGGCTGCGTTGTTTCAGCTTTGTCTTATACACATTGGAAGGCCATGGATCTCAGAGCAGTGTTACTCAGGCTAAAAGCACTATGCGTACCCTGACTGAGAACCAGCCCTTTATCCTGCATAAGTTCCACCTATGACTACTAGTCATACAAGAAACATTGTAGCAATAGTCCAGTGGATGGTTGTGCCATACATGGCATCTTAGACAATAGCTTTAGATAAAAATGAGGTTGGCCATAGTTGACTGACAAAATCCATTATTACATCTTAGAGAAATTCCCACAGACACAGTTAGTGGGGAGGGGGAAGAGCATATGCACCTACCTTGTCCAATATGAACTTGTTGAGGTACGGCATGTACCCTTGGTTGGACACGGGCCCCTCGTCATCATCTTTGAAGTGCTCCTCCAGAGCCACAGGGTCATGGGGGATCTTCATTACAGTGCAGAGGTTGTGTGACAGCACCTGTAATGCCAAACGGTCAGTGACCCAGGTAAGGCGAGCAGCACTGCGCTTACAGCAGGGACCTCACAGTTCAGCACACAATGGGCTTTCAAGACAACAGCTATCAACATGGCAACATACAGGAGCAGACTTCCCTTAAAAACAGTCCACAGAACAAAGCACATCAAGAGCAGACGAGACCTAAGAATAGTCCCAAAGCAAATGGCAATTTGTTACTTAAAGTATTCGCAAACATTACGTTTTATAATCCCAACCATCACGTTTTTTTTCCAATTAATAAGACAGTAACAGAGAAAACAAAAGAGTGGCTAAGTTTGAAGTAAAAAAAAATAATGCTTGCAAATGTATGAATGGTTTTCGATTGCAGCAATTGTGCCCAAGCATCTCTCTTTATTCCTAGTGTTGTTCACAGGTAATTCAATGTTTTACTATCAAATTAGATCATTTGCTCCAAAAAAAGAAATGTGACCAGGAAGTGTCATGCAAATATATATGTATTTGAAAAATAAGCACTCCTGATGCCGTACAAACTTTCACAACATCTTCCAAGAAAAGATGAGTTCATAAAATGAGCCGAACCGCAAAAAGCTTCAAGAATGTTGAGTAGGTGGTGAAGCAGAATGCAGTGGAGTGATTTTACCCAGGATGCACTGCATTGTTATTGTGTGTGAATAGAGGCTTGGCTGCAGACCAGCTTTATCAGAGCACTGCACTGGGTCAGACTGCCGAGGCACAGACTGCTGCCAGCCAGGCAGGAAAACAGCCCTATCCTCCCCCACCAGAGCTGCTCTGGAGCAGGACAAAACCTCCAAGCCCGAGGTCCTTATGGAGCTCAGCTAGAGTCACTCACAAGTCAGAGCTCAGTTTGTAGTCAGTTTGCCATAATTATAAATATGGTCTGCTTTTTGTCTATGAAGGGACTTCCTGATTAGTGAACTGTGCACAGACGTTTACTGCAGATCAAAATGCAGTTTTAACTTTATGAAGTATACATTAGTTTGACTGTACAGGGTTTTTAAAAATCCCATATATGCTGTAGAGCACCCCAGTCTGTTCAGAGGATCCCCTGTAAATAAGCTGTGCCCTGCATCCCAAACAGCACAGCTTCCAGCCTTGGCCACGCCAGCAGTAGACTATAACACGGAGTCAATGGTGGGACACAACTCTGTCATCCCATCTGAGAGACTTCCTCTACCCCTGCCGTCACCATCTCTGCAGTATTACTGTATAACTCATAGAACTTAGTCCAGCATCTCCAAGCACAGATTGAGAGGACACAGATCATGAATCCAAATCAGGAAGAAAAAAGGTGGAAAACGTCTTACTACAACTTTAATATTGTCCGCCAAAATGCAGAAATCTATACAGGCTGGCACCATTTTGAATCCTGCTGAGAAAGCGTAACACAGCACAGGGCTCCCTGCACACGATCCTCCTATAACACTAAGACACAAGATATAGTAAAGGGCTGAGAAAAAGCTTTGCCTATGCGTTGAGCACAAAGAAAAGCCATCATACATGGTGCAATGGGTGTATGGGTAATCACAAGGTCAACAGAAAGCTGAATTCAGCTGAAACATCTTACAGACAGATGATTAGTTGGAGAACTAAAACCACACATGACCAGAAAGTATCATGAGAAAAAAACAAAACAAGTATCTATTCAGCAGTGAAGTCCTGATTCATCACTGGTGTGGAGTAGAGTAAATGTGTTAGGAAATCGCACTCCTTGTCAGGCAAATGGTTATGAAAGTGCATTTCCCCTTATGTGGGCCTGAAGAACAGTAAGAAAGTCTACAGAAAATAAGCCTATATCTGAGATATGAGACTTCTGCATAGGTGATTTGATCAATATAACCCTTAATGCTCTCACACAACTACATTTTGGTTTGGAAAATTCAGCACCAACCAAATTAACTGTGACTAAAAAACAGGCACAGAACAGGCATTTACTTTGAAGGCACAGCTAATGACAAACATTGTTTTGATGCTGGCCTTAATGCTGTGGCTGCTAAGAAGCAACAACAGTGACAGACTGCATATACCCAGAAACAAGACAAAACTCGCTCTTTGAGGGTCCTGAGAGATTCGGCGAGAGAACTACAGTGATAAGCTTTGTCTGGGCGAACAAGCAGAACTGGCACAACCAGTCGCAAACTAGTCACACGTCACCACATACCAACCATATAACCTATTAACATTATTCATAAAGCTGTTCTCATACAAGGTGTGTTTTGTATTCTTCAATGTGCTAAAAGTGATGTCCAAATTACACCTAAGAAACATTTGAAAGCATTAATAAGTAATGAGTAAATTAGACAGGAGAGGAAACACACCAGAGATTTTTTTTAGTAGTGATACATTTCATGTGGTGTCTGAGGTTGACATAAATGCATTTTCACAATCGTTGCAAGGATGCAAAAGGATACATCAAAGATAAGGGGACGATTTAATGTGCATTTGACATAAAGCACGTATGTTGGTTCTCACCTGGACAACAGCATGTCTCTGAAGATGTAAACCTGACTAACCCACCATTACCTATCTGGGATGAGAGATATTTTCCCTTAAAGTTTTAGTGAACTCACAATGTAATGTGGTGTGACGCTGCTGATATACAATATAAAAAAGTCATCAAAAGTGTGGAGACTAGGCCAAGATTACTCTCACACGTTGTGTCTGGAGAGACACGGAGGAAAGCACACCGAAGTCACAATTTCACAACACATCGCCGAGTCGTAAGAAATTTGCTGTGATGTTTTTAAAATCGCACATACTTTTCAATGATCTTAAATAAAAGATTAAATTTAACTTGTGTCTTATCTGATGTATACCTAAAACACGCAATAAAGAGCGTCGATTATTGAGAGAAAAGCTGTCATCCCTGCTAAATATATCACCAACGCAAATCACATAGATATGACAACATAAATGGTCACATCACCAGAATCGGCGATATTTGCCCTTATAGATCAACGAAAATAATGTGAATATTCGTAAAAGCTTTTAAACGCATGTTTTGGGGCTATTTAAATGTTCATTATTAAATAGTTGCATAGCGGTCCACTTGATTTCTCAAACTCGCCAGCAAGTTCCAGCGAGAGCACACATTGAAGAAACTTGGTAAGAAGAAATATTGCCGGCAATGTTCCGTAAACATATATATCATACCTTCAATTGCGATTTGGATACTTTTCCACTTTTGTCCACATCCAACGCGGTGAAAGCATGCCATATCGCCTTCAAAAGCTCGTCCCTTAGTCCCATTTTGCGTAGCGTTCCCTCTTTCTGCGTGTTAAGTTCCCTTATAACAAAGTTTCTCTTTTTGCTGAGACACAATAGGATGTAGTCACATGACCACCAGTGATCAGTCGACGAGTGCTGTTAGGTAGTTTTTAGCACCGCTTAGCGCTCAGTATGTGCAGATGTGTTTATTGTGGTATTTCCTAAAAAAAAAAAAAAACTTTTTTGGTTTGTTTTATAATTTTTTTAAATTACAGTTTAGAATCACTAGTAGTTTATTCCGACATTACTTTGATCTATACACTGCAAATATTTAGTGCATTACTAATGAAACCATGAAATTCTGTTTGACAATAACTGACTACAAACTAGTGCAGTGACAAATACACTCATATAGCAGGTCTAAATGTACAATAATGTGAGCTTATACTTGTTTTTCTCTTATATTATTTAAATTATTACATTACAAACGTGTAAACCACACAAGGCAAACTGTTCTCTAAAATGTAAATGGTGTCATTTATTAAATAAGGAAATGTGAACAAAATATTCAGAAAATAAACCCCTTTATCTGAACAAAACGTTACATTTTCATCTCATACGTACCTTCATTCATTCGTAATTTAAATGACTAAATGAGACAAAATGAAATCAAAATTCTGGGTCAAATACAGCATCGGCATGTTTGGTGTCAAAACAGAGATGCATAAAAGGAATATGGTGATGGGCCAGTAATATTTTGGGGTTGTAATTCCAGAGGATGGTATAATAGATTCTACCAAGTATCAGCCAATTTTGGCTGACAATCTGGTTGCCTCTGCCAGAAGGCTGAGACTTGACCAGGCGGACTCTACAGCAAGACCCAAAGCATACCATCCACACAGAAATAGTTCTGTGACAACAAAATCAATGTTCTGCAATGGTCATCTAAATCCCTGGTCCTCAATCCAATCGAAAACGTGCGGGTTGAACTGAAGAAAACAGTTGATAATCACAAACCTTGATTTTGGTTACATTTATTAAATGCATCATTTTGGTTGGTTCCACTGGAACATTAATCAACTACAATATCTTTCCCATGTTGGCATTTTGAGTTTTTGTTATATTAAAAAATATATTTTTTGTGCATTTACAGCCAATGATTCTGGGGTCCACTGTATGTGAATGGACGGAGGTTGAATGTTATCACTAAGAGCAAGGACTTTGGACTGGATGTTACCCAGTGACTCAGTTAGACCCAGGAAGGTACAACACAATGAGAAACCTGTCAGGTTCCAGTTTTAAAAAAATAAAAAAATTAAATAAATAAAACTCCCGTAAAAAGAAGGCAGCCCGTGCGTGTGTGCATGAGCTGGGCGTATGGGTGATTACCTTGAAATCAAAATCATAGTGTAATTTTGTGGAGTAAAACAAACAAAATGAGTAATTGCATGGAGCACATATTGTAGATAGTCAAAAGATTTGGGGGAAATTACATATAATCCGTCACATTCTTTGCCAGGACCTATCCATCTTATATTAAGAATTTGAGTCGAGAACTAAATTATTTCATAAGTAGAAAAGATATATTCGACACTGGGCATATATCTATTGGCTTCTGTCAGCAGAAAAACATTTTTTTTTTTATAGGTTCAGATGACTAGAATGCTTTTTTTTAGCGCTTTCACTTCATTTACAAACGCATTGTCTCACCCCCTCACATCTGCAATAATCTTATTTCATTAAATGACGCCAAGATAGTCAAGATAATGCTAGTAGTGAATACTGGTAAGATCTCAATTCATCCCTATAATATATTATATATAATGACATAGAAAGAGCCTAAAACTGCTACACAAAACTTCAGTCACATCTAAAGAAGCAGTGTAACTGATCTATGTGGAAAGTACCAATTTGCTAGAGAAAAATCTCTGTCTAAAATCAAAGACAAAGTAGAGTTAATTTTCAATTTATTATAAAAGAGAACATGTACAAGCATGAATTACAGAAGAAACTGTAAAGATGACAGACAACACGATGAGAACAAACAGAAACTTGCTGATGCACTGGCAGGGCACAAGCAGCATAAGATTCATTATTCACAGAGAAGGGAAATCTGTTACAAAAATCTGGACTGAAACAATGAATTTCCATTAATGCTACAGGGTGGGCTCGAGATTTGGATGGACAAGAACTTAAATTTCTTTTCCTAAAAACTGCATTTAATTTTTATTTGGTCAGTCAGAAGTATTGACTTATTGACAGTAACACCTTTCCGAGGGATGAAAAATATTCCATAATTCCAGTTGGAAGGATGAACACAAAGGGCTTTCATCACATTCCATGATTCCTTTCTATAAACTTATTTCCCCATCATCTGAGAGCCAAACACATTAAAATCAAAGTGGATACATTTTTTCAAATGTACTTTTTAAAATGCTTAAAATTATACCATAATGGACCAAAATTCTATGAAACAAAATGGACAACACAAACGTGTGTGTATTAACAAACAACTGATTAAAAGGATTTTAAAATATTTATATTTAAAAGTTATAATCCACCAACTCTGGCTACCGTTACAAACAAAACAATCATAGCAGCAGATTTTTTTTTTCCCCCTGGCAAGTTAAAGCATTGCCTTCAAAGTGCTAAGTTAAAACTTATCCAATGACCCAGTGTAGTTACCTGACCTCAGGTATTGTATAGGCTGTTAAGGTGCAGACAGCTGTAGTCCTTTGCTCACACAAAAGGCCAATGCTCCTGATCAAACACACTCCATCAGGCAGCAAGGCTGCTGTATCAGGAGCATTTAGATGCAGAGCACAGTGTCTTCACCGCGACAAACGTGCATGTCTGTGGTTGCAGGTCAAGCTTCAATTCAGTTTTTATACGTATTCTATAAAAACAAGTACCCAACCGTGTAAGCAAAACCAAAGTCTCCAGGCTGTAAGATCCTGCAGTTACAGGACATTCCACCTGGTTGAGGGCTTTTGAGTTTGTGCGGTTCCCCGCCCCAGCGGGGCTGCGGTGCGCTCCGGTCAGTAAATGGTCAGGCTGACAGAGCGGTTCATCTTCTTGCCGATGAGCCGGGACGCCCTGCTGCTGGTCTGGAGGGTGGAGCGTGTCAGCACCCCGTCTGTGTGCAAAACCTTCTCCTCCGCTGCCGCCTTGGCCATCTGAGCCTTGCGCAGCTCCCTGTAAACCACGCGCACGGTCAGCTTCCGGTGAACTAGACACCATAACATACCATGTCATCGTGTCACTAACAAATATACAACACAGCTCGATTTCATTTCTTATAAATTGATTAATTTGCGTGGGCTGGTTTGGTGATGCACATTGGTCGTTTGAATCACAGAGTGCGTCCTTCAGGTTTAAACGGCGGTACGTACTTCTGCAGCAGAGCATTTTTAAACTTCTCGGCGTTGAGTTCCTGCCGCAGCTGATTGGCGCTCATCCTGGAGGCCGTGAGCAGGACAGGGTGCTTAATCAGGCTCGAGGCCGACGGCCTCCTCTCTGAGTCCGGGTGGATCATCAGCTGTACGGGAAAGAAAGCAGCGTTAAGAGAAGAGCAGACAACTTGTGTGCATTTCACTCGAGTGGCAATTATTTGTCACTCTGCTGGGGGAGGGGGGTCACTGCTGTTGACCAATGCTTCAAAATAATTGCATGTGTGCTATGGAATATTGCACCGGCAGTAACAGATCCCTTATCCATGCCAAATCACAAAACTTCATAACACTGACATTCAAAATTCAAGTCTTTTACACATGCAGATTGTGGCACCTGAGGTTTTAGGCCATCAGTACAGATAAACCACCTACAAAATTGTTGTGCAATCACATTCTGACAGAAAAAGCCCCAAACACTGGCACAGTCCTGTTTCAACAGCAGACCATGGGACCCACGCCATAACCTATACCAGACTGTGGGAGGCATCCACCTGCTGGAACAGTGCCGTAACAGGGCATTGTGCAGTGAGGCAGAGTAGAGCCTTACCATCAGCAAGCTGAGGAACTCCGGAGAGAGCACCTGCGGAATAGGTGGTAGGCTTCCTTGCCGGATGTCGTGCCACCTGTCTCCATTGGAGGGCAGTGCTTCAGCCCCAGAAGCACTGATCACTGTCAGTGCCAGGGCAAAGATATCCGCTTTTGTGAGGTCTCTGTAGTCCTGAAGAGAAAGCAGATCAATTAGCAATAGTAAAAAATCTTGGGATCAACATTTAAATGGCATAAAACTGTCAGAAGGGGGAAAACAATCACCTCTTGTAGGACCTCGTTGGCCAAGAACCTGCTATCGCCCTCTTCCACCTGAGGATCACTCACCCTGGTCACATGGCCAAGATCGCCTGAGAGAGAGAGAGAGAGAGAGAGAGAGAGAGAGAGAGAGAGAGAGAGAGAGAGAGAGAGAGAGAGAGAGAGAGAGAGAGAGAGAGAGAGGGGGGGGGGGGGGGAGAGGGAGAGATATAAAATGAGTCCAAGGGACCACATCTCAAGGCTTAGCATCATGGCGACCCAGATGGCAGCTGTTACAGGACAGTTAGCAAACCCTCACCGATTTTATAGACCACACTGGTGGCCAGGACTTCATCCTCCTCACACTCATCCAGGCAAGCGGCAGACTTTCGGGATATGAAGATGTTGCCTAAAATACCAGAACGAGACGAGCACATCAGTCATTTTAAACCCTGAATACCGCTCATCTGATAAATATTTCAGATAAATAGTGTTTTAAATGAAAATGACGCCGCCCACTCACTTGGCTTGATGTCCATGTGCACCAGGGACATGGAGTGGATGTAGCGGAGGCCTCGGGCCACCTGCAGGAGCAGGTCCCTCAGCTCCAGCTCAGAGAGGAAGCGCATGCTCCTGCACTTCTCTACGATAACGTCAGAGAGCGTGCCTCCATTGCAGTACTCGTTCTGTATCAGCATGTGGTCGTCTTCCGCCCAAGCAGAGAAGTACCTGACCACATGGGGGTGCTGTCCCAGCACCGCGTGGGCGTACACCTCCCGGAGTGCGTTCTGCCTGTGGAGGAAACCGCACACAAACCACCTTCAGGCAAACTTCACATACACCTGTATGAATACACGTAAATACAAATATTTCACATGGCTGAAGGCTTGGTCTTTAGAAAACGTTCACTTACTCATCCACAGAGCCTGCCAGGGGCTTCTTGGAGCGCTTGACCGCGTAGACGTAGCCGTCAAGTCTTTTCACACATTTGAACACTGACCCAAACTCGCCTGAGCCAATTTTCTCCAACTCATGGAACTCGGTGGCATACCGGGACATCATGTTACTTTCCATTATTGTTATCCTCTGAGGAGAGAGATTCCAGTTTATTTTCATATTCCAACAAATTGCATTTAATACAAATAGGCTGGTAGGATAATGGATAAATGAAAACCAACCTTTGATGGAGGAATGATTTCCTCCTCAAGTTCAGCATCACTGGCTTCCATATCCTCCTCACAGGAGCTGTAAATCAATGAGTGTGTCAGTGAACCACAGAACAAACACAAGAGGGCGTGACTGAGGCGGCAAGGAGCATTCGGTTACTAAAGAACTACGCGGTGCCCATTTTTCTTCTTAGGTACGCAATCAACCGACTTAACGAACTGTGTGGAAAAAATGTCTGATGCAGTGTCAATCAGGAATGTCGAGCCATTTTAAATGGCCCTTTAAAAAAAAAAAAAAAAGCCATTTACGTCTACTTAGATAGTAACAATGGCTCCTCTATTTAACTTGAAATTTCCTTCTTTCTTAAAGTGTCTTTGTTTGCAGTCATTTTGGGGCTCCTGTAGTCAAACAAACTCTGGATAAAAGCGGCTTTACACACCTTACATTCTAGCATAAATTGTTTAGTCCGCTAGATGTTTATGGAAGCATTTCAGGCCAAACAACTTAATCGTTCTACACTTAGCATGTACTAATGCGTTAAAAACAAGTTAGCTACTTACTCATCCCAGTGAGTTCGCTTCCTACTGCTTTTTTGCAGAGTTGCGGAATGGATAAGTAGCGAGTCCGGTGTGAAAGGGTTGATGTTTACGAGTGGAGTTTCTTTTCTCTTGCAGTCCGTGTTGGGTTTTCCTGAGGAATCCACATTCCTGAATAGGGCTATTCTCCTGCTGGAAGACTCCGCAGTCGCTGTCCTGGCTTTGGACAGCAAACTCTGAAAAACAGAATTTGACGAGTCAAACAAAATAAAAACGGAGTAGTTTGTGTGCTTGTCGTGATTACCAAACCGCAGCTATCCAACTATTCATATTTTTCTCATTTTCAGACAATGTCAACCATCATACTGACAGCCACTCAAATCCTGTAGCCAGGAATGACTCAAATCATATTATACTAACGCCAGCTTCGTGTAAGACTAAGACCTTTTAACAAAATGAAAACTGTAATACCTTGCACAGAAAAATGCAACGAGTCTGCCCAGTAGCGAGCGTTAACTTCACACGTCGGGCAAACTGTACGTTACCTTACATAACATGGATAAGTTACCTAACGTATCACCACGTACATTTAAATAGGTCACTTGGTCATGTTGTCAGTCTTTGCCGTTCACTTAATATAACTAATTCTGAGTCGTAAATTTAGCAAGCGTGACAATTCAATAATAAATAGCTAAGTAAACTAGCTGTTTGATCAATTTACCTTAAGTTACCAACTTACCTTTGGAGTGTGGGGTGTATCAAAGAGACGGAGCTTTCTCAAGCTTTTATGGGGTGGTGTGTCCGGGCAATCGGGAATGGGAGAACTCGAGCCTTCTCGGTCTTCCCGGTGGTACACTCTCTCCAGTGAAGTATGTTCAGGACTTCGGGGGCTTTTCCGTGGAGACGGGATTCCCCTAGTGAAAGGCCTCGGTGGTTTCATAGGGGACGGGGTCAGGAATCCTTCCTCATCCCAGAATTCGATATCATCGTCCTCGCCCGTTTGGTTCAGTGGACTGCTCCCGGATTCATTCCTTTTTCCTGTCACGTTCCGTCGCAGTTGAAGAGGAGAGTCAATTTCTGTGAATCCAGATTCAGCCCCTGTGCTACTGTTCCCGTCTTCTTCCACCGGATCATCTTCTCCGTCGCTCGCTGAAAACTGTAACTTTTGCCGGATCGCCCCCATTTTAGGAGACGAACTACCGAGCCGTCGAGAACTTAAACTCATTTTCACAAGTCAGTGAAACACTGCCGCTGCCCTGTAACGTTAACAGTCGTGCGTAAAGAAAGTGGGGGTGGGGGGGATCAATCCGTTCCCAACTGCGAATGTCTACCTAACCAAAATGCAGAATGTTAAAGCAAAAAACAAGCTAACCCCAACTAGCTCAGTGTTTTAAAAGTACTAAACACATTAAAATAAAAGACCGATATCTATACTTGCGACAAACGTTCAATTTCATTGCACATGCTCCACACGACCGTACTTGATTATCGCTGTGTCCTCTTGCGATCACCATTCATTCGAAATGCGTATCGATGCTATGAGCAACACGCCCCTTACCTTGCCACATTGAAACGAAAATGGCTGAACCTTAGTGCGCCTCGATTATTCCGATAATGCCCAGAATCGGTTTCTTAAAAAAAACGACATAATGTTGTTTAAATCAAAACCCAGTAACAATCACGTCGTATATAAATAAAACTTTTCACGGCACGTGAACTTGTTTGTTTACTAAATTAGCTAAGCGGCTAACTTGCTAGGCAGGTAGTTTGAATGCTATATCAGTCAAACCCCGAATACCATGCTTCCCGCGACCGTTGGTCAAGTGACTCCTGTCAACCAATGAAAAGACATCTCTGGGTTTGAAACAGGGGCGGTTCAAATGTTCTGCTAGACGAGTTACGTCAGCATACCGATCTCTTAAAGCGCATGTATATTTGGCGCGAATCATTAGTTTGTCTTAACTTCTTAACTTTTTTTCTGTGACAAAGGCTTCCAATGTGAATCAGCTTTTGAAGTTGCACGATTGCAAAAGGAGCATTAGTAGGTAGCGTATCGTTTTGGGATACACAGAAAGAACTGCTCTCACTGAAATAATATTGGAACGACGTTAGTGAAATTAATTGTAGATAGATGTACACAATTATTTGCACTATGCCTTGACATATTTGGATTCTTAACCACCACCATCATTGAGTAGCTTTATTAAAGCGAATATGTTGAGTGAATAACCACATTTTAAACACTTTACAGCTCCAATACAAATAACCTCTGTGCAGTTTACGCGTGGATACTGCAGTTCTGCAAAACTTGCTCGTGGCAAAAAAAAAAAAGACCCTTAATATAGATTGCAGTACTTTAATGTAGCAAAACCAATGCTCTTCCCATACGGAGAATTTGGAGCATGACTGCATACACGGAGTATGATCATCACCCAAGAAACGTCTTTATTATCTGAGAGTGGCACCTTTAATTCTGAATGCAATCACAATTACATAGTCTCTCATCAGCACTGTAAAATGTATTAACACTTTTGTACAGAAGAACTGAATGTGTCTGTACAACAGGACCTGCTGTTCATATTTAAAATGCATATGTACATAAAATGTATAAGAAAAATAATTTTTAAGTTATGTAGGCTATTTAATTGCAGTGTATATGGGTTATGCACAAATGGTAAGATTCCTGCAATTCCTTCCTGTTTTTTATGGTTCTTGTTTTAAATGTTCATATCCAAACAGTTTTTTTCTGAACAATCTCCAACCATGAGCATGTGCTAATCATCTAGCCCTGGAGTTTCTCCCTGCTGTATTCTTGAGGCAATTCGAATGGCTTCTTCCAAAGATGGTTGTTCACTGAGCTATAAAAGAGAAAGAAAGAAAGAAAGAAAGAAAGAAAAAAGTTAAAAGCGAGAGTGAAAACAAGAACCAAGAAACTATACAAGATAACTCCTATTTACCCAAATGATGACATCAAAAGTTTGCACATTTACACCTGTACAAAGGTTTAACCATATCAATAACAAGCCTCCAATCCTACCCAAGTCCGTGTTTGCATTTTTGTTCATCAGAAAGCAAAAATATAAAACAACGTAGATAGTAAAAGGTGATGATTAAAGCCTAGCCCCATTTACTCAGTTACTTACAGAATTACCATTACAAAGGAGCAAGTGATGCGATTACTGGTCTTATGAGGCAGAACATTATTTCTCAGACTAGTCAAAACCTCAACATCAACAGATGATTTGTTTTGTACCAAATAAAGGTATTTACAAAAAGTTGTGTTATACAAAATCCTGTTGTATTCATATACAATAGAGACTCTACCATTTCAAAAAGAACGTATAATTAACATTTTCTTCCTGTGCTACAACATCCTCAGTGCTTAAGTTACATTCTTTTTAATAAAATAATTATCATATCAATCATATGCAAGTGTTTACAACAAGTAATGCAGTGGGGGAAAGGAGGAAAAGGACAAGTACTTTATCTATAAAAACATCTTTCCACACATTTACTTCTGCAGAAGGCGATAAGCTGCAGGATGATTTAATGCTTGGTTTAACTGCAGGCAGACTGGATACTATAAATCACTGAGGACCTCTTTGTGAAGACGGAAGGTTTGCTGTAAGCAGAGCCGATTCCCCAGCAATTGCCCTCAGGTGACCCACTCACTTTCCTCGTCACTGCGCAGACATACAGTTATACCGATTTACACGTCCACTTACAACTCTTTAAAAAAGCCTTGAGACAAATTTGCTTTTTGGTAGCGTGTTGAGCGGACTATGGGTGGCCTACCTGTACTGCAATCTGAGTGCCATTGGAGCCAGTGGCCAGCAGTGTCACAGGGTGAGGATGGTGCTGGTGTTCCTGGCTGAGCTCCACCTGTGAGGTCTGGAATGCAGACAAGTCTGGAGCAACAATGGCCACCTGTAGGTACAGGCATGAGTATGTACTTAAAATGGGCAGCAGTGTGGACACATAAAGGATACTGGGACACTATGGTTCTACTCGTGTGTAGAGGTCTTCACTGGTCCAAACTTTATCTTACCAAAATTTGGAATATAGAATTCATACCCATGACCGGGTGTAGACCAGGTCCGACCTGATCTGAGCAGGAGATGCACCCAAGTTTTCTTTTTACAAAATCAAGCAAGAAGTGGTATATTCTATGTGTGTGTCTATTTGCAAAGTAAATAATGGAAACATCTGAATGAGTCATTACCGGCAACAGATATCAGCATTATAGGGATATTTTAAATGATAATTGATAGGAAAATGTAAAGAACATACCTGTCCTTCTGTGCCATCAGCTGTTACCATGGTGACTGCGTGTGCTCCTCCCAGCATAGCCTCGTGAGCCGGGACGGTTATGGTAGTGCCGTCTTGCGTTACCATGGTTATGGTGTTTTCCATTGCTTGTAAGTCAGCCTGTGATATGCTGACCTATGATCACAATGCCAGAATCAGCCATAGTGCTAAATGAAATCTCCAATGCACTCACTGATTATCCACTGATGTAAACATGCAGTATGGGAAAAATGACTATTACAATAATTTTAATTTTGTCTCGCATGCTAAACAATACCATTGCAAGACCCATCAACACAGACAAAGGAGACAAACCTCTGACGCTGAAAAGATCAGATTAGACATATGCATGTAAAGGCAATATGTGCAGTGTTCAACAGGACAAACCATCCCTGTGACTGTTTCTAAAGGTGCCACTGAGTTATCTACCTGTTGGGTGCCATCTTGTGAGATAAGGTTCACATGTTGGTGCCCTATGACCTCAGCAGTTTCTGTGGACACCTGTTCAGACCCAGAATCCTCTTCTTCCACCGGAACGTAGGTCACACCAGGCTCATCAATAGCATCTGAGTCACATCAGCAAAAAGCATGTAGGCAGGTCAGAACCAGACACATCTCCCACCAATTACAATGCAGAACCACAGATCACAACAGAATAAATATGTCTCAGGCTCACTGACACAAGGAACATTTCCACCAATTACAGTGCAGAATCAATATGCCTTACAGACAACCAGGCACGTCTCCACCAATCATAGAACAGAAGCAGAACATCTCTCAGATACCAGGGAAATCTCTGTCAACCCAGTCACCTCAGAAACACCAGGCATATCTCCACCAATAACAGTGCAGAGCTAGCACACCTCAGACACCAGGCACATCAACAATGACGGCACAAGAGAGAAACTCCAGACATCAGTGAATGAGTCAGCTCAGATTAAACATTCTGGTGGTGTAAATGGTCTGGGTGCATGACAATGAGCAATGGTTTATGGTGTGTCACACCTGCTAATGTGTCCACAGATAGATGGAAGATGGATAAATGGAAGAACAGTGGAAAACAAAGAAGCTAAAAATTTAAAGCACAAGGCGAGCTTTAGTATTTGATTGGAGAGAAAATGCAATTTCAGTGCAATTACATCAGCACTCCATCTGAAGGTAATTCTTGTCATATAGAAGATATTGGTCTTGCCATTTTAAATAATTTAGCCTGACTATGCTAGTCATATTCTTCTACTTTATAGAGTGTACTGCGTTAAGCTTGACGAGTGTATGCTTTCAAGTTCTGGTGAACTATTCCATGAATTACTAATACTTGAAAACATTCCTTGGAAAATCAAGTCTTTTTCTAATTTTTGTTTAGTACCTCCCATAAAATCTCAAACTGATATTACCTAGTCTGAACCATGGCACTTGACATTTGGCAAAGCACAATTTAATGAGCTATATTTTAGCTCAACTATGGAAATATTCTTTATTTTGGTAGCTTTAAAACTGTTTGCAAGAGCTGAGTTGTGTCATCGTGATCATTTAACCAATACATTTTTATTGAAGGCATTTCAAATCTCTCAACATCAGCTCCTGGGCAATTCCACTTCCCACAGACCCTATCACTCATTTGATAGTGATTAAATTCTATTCTATTCTCATTTCTAAATTATTTTAGAAAATTCAAAACAAGTAGCAAACCTTGCTTCATCCCTTATGATGGTATATTTCCCTGAATAATTGTAATTGTAATGCAATGGATAACATTTTTCACATGACATGGAGTTAAACTAAC
Organism: Conger conger; assembly: GCF_963514075.1. Classification (NCBI taxonomy): domain Eukaryota; kingdom Metazoa; phylum Chordata; class Actinopteri; order Anguilliformes; family Congridae; genus Conger; species Conger conger. The sequence goes on from NC_083774.1 coordinate 22,176,416, forward strand.
TGGGATATACTGTTGGGGGATAATGTGTAATGACGATGTATATTGTTCAGAGTGGGGGTGATGTGTAATGATGATGTATATTGTGCAGAGTGGGGGTGTGTGTGTAATGATGATGTATATTGTGCAGAGTGGGGGTGATGTGTAATGATTATGTCGGTGGCTATGCTGCCGGGTTTAACCTGTTGGGGGCTCAAAGTAGGCCTCCTGCTCCTCCTCGATGGGTTCGGTGTCGTTGTGGGCCGTGCGCTTGTGCATGGCCAGTGTGGAGATCTGCTTGTAGGTCTTGCCGCAGTGGTTGCAGTTATATGGCTTGCAGGGGGTGTGGACCACATGGTGTTTGTACAGACTTGAGTACTCTGTGAAACGCTTATCACAGCCAGGCACTGTGCACACATATGGCTTCTCCCCTACACACACACACACAAACACAAATGAATGGATATTAATTATCTGTTCTAACTCCGGATGCACAAATATTCCTCAATCTGTACTTGTTGACCAATCCAATCCACAAACATTCCTCAACCTCCACTTTTCGACCAATAAAATGCACAAACAATCCTGCTTTATCTGGCGATTTGACACAAATCACATGGTAGGCCTTTAGCTGCACGGAGGTTTCCAGTGAGCACGTGCCTGTGTGGATCCTCATGTGGTTTTTGTAGTTGGTGGCACTGGCGAAGGCGCGCCCGCAGCTGGGCTCGGAGCAGTAGTACGGCCTCTCTCCCGTGTGCGTGCGGATGTGCACCTTCCGAATGTTGGACGTGGTGAAGGACCGCCCACAGCCTTCAAATGGACACTTGAATGGCCGCTCCCCTGAAAGCATGGATCGGCAACAATTAAAAGAGAGATTTAACAGCTGGCCCATCTCTCACATTCAGAACTGGCAATTGTACAACTTTGGTCACTGCTATGTTACTGGTGGCTATTGGACACAAAGTACTCCAGAACAGAAGCAATACTAATGACAGTCAAGGTTAAGGTTGAAACCTGTGACTGTATGGCCTAGCCTATCCTCGTGGTTATTCTCAACTGAGGCCAGTCTGCATCTCCTCGGTGAAACGGGTAGGCACCTGTGTGGGTTCTGATGTGCTTCTGCAGGTCTCCAGAGGTCTTGAATGATTTGTGGCAGTTAATCTCCTGACAGCGATATGGTTTCTCCCCCGTGTGTGTCCGAACGTGACTCTTCAAGCCGTACCCTTCCAAACACATGGTCACACGTAGAGTCACACGTAGAGTCACACATAGAGTCACACATAGAGTCACACATAGAGTCACACATACACGTAGAGTCACACGTAGAGTCAGCGTGTACAAGAAACATGCGACACCAGCACGTCTGAATCACTCATGAGCCAGCTCACCTGTGGCAAACTTCTTCCCACAGCCCAGATGGTCACACAGGTACGGCCGGTCTCCGGTGTGTGATCGCTCGTGTACCTAGATGCATGTGTACACACAAACAGCAGAGCTCAGGAATGTGTAGTAAAGGATTCCTTACCCAGTAGACCATGATAAGTTGAATAAGGTGCATTTAGCATTAGGCTAAAACAAAAACCTGTACCCACACTGACTCCTGGTGTAGACTGTGTGTATAGTGCCTGTGTGTGTGTGTACCTTCAGGTGGTGTGCTGTGGTGTAGAGTTTCCCACAGCCGTCATAGTCACAGCGGAAGGCCTTCTCTCCCACCTGCTGGGCCTTGGCCAAGGCACGCCCACTCCCCTGGCCCTGCAAAACAATCTGACAGAGAGGAGGAACGTCATTCTCCACAGGAAGGGGGAATGTCATTCTCCAAAGAAGAGAGTGCTGTACAAATGCAGGCAGAACAGCTCTCCAAACTGTGTTAAATACTTCTGGAAAACAGTACCTGCATCTGCACGCCACCGTCCACTTCCCCTCTACTGACCAGCCCAGTTCCTGCAATGCACTCCGCACTCTCCACCTGAGGAGATCACACACTCCACATCAAATGTTTGTTCAGGAAATACAACGTGATATTACAACCATCACTGGTCCAACAGCAGTTGTAGTAGTAGTTGTAATCTGGAATAATATGCGACTCTTTTACTTGACACCATACTCTGGACAACACGCATGACAGACCAGGTATGTGCAGGTGGTGTGTGTGGCAGCATGTCCAAGCCAGATGACAGGAGTCTGCTTTAGCCTGCTTTAGCCTAGAGGAGTCTGCATTAGCCAAGAGGAGTCTGCATTAGCCACCTTGGCAGTGTACTGCTCCAGCACACTGATGGTCTCTGGGTCGATGGCGCCCTCTGCCTGCAGGTCTGAGACAGTGCCGTCGGCCTGGATGGCCAGGATGGTGTTGGTCTGGGGCATCTGCACGGTGTGCTGGATATACGCTGTAGTCCCGTCCTCCAGCTGCACAGCCTGCAGCGAGCTCTGGTCATACGTCTCTGTGCACACAGGGGAGGCCACACGGAGGAACCATCAGCAAGAAACTCACAGGAGAAACAAACTACACTGTCTGGGCTAGGTGTATTATGGAGGAGTCATTAAAGGAAATATCACATGGCAATTGGCTCCGAGTTGCATGAAATAGTTCTTAATATTATAATATTTTATGACTTACCTGGACTAATCAATACTTAATGTAAGTATTGATTGATATGTATTCTCATGGTCTATGGCAACAGTGTACACTGCAGAGAAAGGCATGTGTCAGATGTACCTTTGGGGGCATGGTGGATGTAGGCAGTTGTTCCGTCTTCCAGCTGCACAGCCTGACCATCCTCCAGTCTCAAACTGTCCTCCACTACAACAGCAAACAAAAGTGAGCCCTCCTGCCGAGCCCCTAACCCCACCAACGTATCCCTATTCCACTGAGCACACTGACCCACCTGAGCCCACCCCCCTTCATAACTCTTTGATGGGATGGGATGGGTTGGTGATACTTGAGTTACACTTTAGTCAGAAGGGCAGAATGCCTGGAGCCAAAGTCAAACCTGGGATGCACTACTGACAAGCTTCATTCAGTTACATTGTTACACAAACTTGGCTTATTGGAAGCGTATGCATCCTGGTCAACTTGTGGGGGGGTTGTTAGAGGGCAATGAGATGCTGTCTTAAGCCCTCCCATCCCTGGACAATGTTCAAGTCAGCTGCGTTAGTCACAGTCATTGGCCTGCTCCAGTTCCCAAACTAGAGCATGAGGCCAATCCAGGATGAGGCAGCCAGCAGCCCAGTGTATGCATCAGTGATGAAGGCAGTGACACATACCTGCCTTTGGCATGGACACGTGTTGCACATAAGCAGCCGATCCGTCCTCCAGCTGGATGACCTGGCCCTCCATCAGCTTCCCATCTGAAAGGGAAACTGTACTGCTCTGTTAGACTGAGCTGCCCAAGGGGCTGTTCCTCCCGCACACGTTTGAGTCTCGCCCTCTTTCTACAGCCAAACATCAAATCAGACTCCATTTGCTGCCCAATGATATCAAATCAGTATCGTTGAACAGCCCGGTGAAGCAGTAGACTATTAAACTCACTTTTGGCACCTCCATGCGAGCACTCATTCTCTGTGTTAAAGAATATTTTCAAGGCCCAGGTTGTTCAACTTGCCTTTAAGCAGAACCTTACTCAAAAAATGTATGCATGTTCAGGTCTATGAATTCAGACCATCAGAAATGCATGGAACCCATGTAATACTTCATATGCTGGTAACAAGACTTACTAATCAGCCTGGTCAAATATGGACAGGAACTTACCTCTTGGGTTGTGCTGTATATAGGCTGTGGAGCCATCCACCAGGGTCACAGCCTGTAGGCTAACAGTGTCCATACTTTCCATCTGGTCCCCGTCTACAGAACAAAACCATCAGCAAACAGCCCAATAGGCAGACAGATGGAGACAATCTTACCAACTCAAACAGAAACACAGCATGCACAGCATTAAATTAATAGCCATTATAAAAATCTTCACATAGTGAACCCATGCGAGGTGCTGTCACCAGCCAACCATGGAGGAGAAGCTCCCCCCTGCAGCCGCTGATCTCACCTGCAACAGCGACGGCCTCGGCCAGACAGAGGGTGACGTGCTGGGCGTCAGCCCCTCCGGCCTGGAACTCCGCCATGCTTTGCGAGTCGCGGTTAATCTGAGCCAACAGCATGCCTGCCCTGCACACAAACACACATCTCTCAGTATAACCATGACCCACACACACTCGCATTACTCAGTACCACCACATGATCCATACACGCGCACACACACACACACATCACTCTGTACCACATGATCCATACACACACACATCTCTCAGTACAACCACATGAACCACACACTCACATCACCCAGTACCACCACATGATCCGTATACACACACACACATCACTCCGTACCACTTAATCCATACACAGACACACACACACACCACTCAGTACCACATGACCCACACACATCTCTCATTACCACCATGTGACCTCTCAGTACCACTAACATTCACACTGTATCTGCATTCACAACAAAAAAAACTGGAATCTGATATAGAATTTCCCTCAAAAATAATGGTGCAGAGACTGCAGAAATGGTAAACTGTGTAAAATTGCCCTAATTGACGGTTTATTGGCACACCATTGGGAATGCACTCCTTGCCATGGGTCTTTTTTTAATCAAGGGAGCCAGACAGTCTGCCCTGCCTTTATAAGGAGCAAGCTGAGTAAGTTACAAGACCTCAGCTGAAAAAGTGTGACAGCAGGGATTGAACCCTCCCCAATGCATGGGGCTACCATTTGGCTTGACAGTCAGCTGCCTGATGGACTGCACCACACACCCTGCCCATGAGGAGTTTCCTGTGCAAAACAAACTTTGGCCAAAAAGCCATTTGAACCTTAAACTGCATCTTATTATAGCTCAGTGTTGTTCTGAGCTGAATATATTCTTGCAGCTTGTACAGCACTCTCCTCATATAAACAATCTGATAAAACCCAAGTTTGGCAGTAGAGTGTGGCTGTATAAATACTGTGTCACCATGTCACTGTGCATATTATGATATGGGGGAGGGTATCTGGGTTTCACAGGAAACATCTAAACAGGCCAGCAACACATAGATAAGGATTTGTTGTTAATGTACTGGTGTACTGGTGTGTGCAGTGGTTTTACTCATCAGAAGGTGTCTGACCAAAATAACTGCTTTTTATAAAAGTCTGTACTGGGCTCAGAGTGGAATGGAGTGTCCTTTATATTGTCTGATATCAAAATTAATGGTAAAATAGGTCATTTCAGACTTCTAACAGTCAAGAGAGGAATAGCAGCAACAAACACCTTGAAACTACAACACTGTTTATCCCTCCCCCTTCTTCGTAAACGCGCTTATGTTAAAACACCATTGGCTGTGGCACTTAAAACCAATTAGCTTGAATTATTGTAGTTATACAATGTTTTGGTACAGTGTTGGGCCATCAACTGTATTTTGAAACCAGAATTTAAGGACTATGAACACAGGCAGAGGGTGAGTCAACGTGCCAGTGAGCCTTTTTAAATGATAGGAATGGATTTACAATGGTCTTGTAACAATTCTTTTTTTTAAAACACTAAAATCTTACCTATTGTATCTTTAACAAAGTAAAGACAAGTGGACCAAGTAGCTAAATGGTGCCACATCCACCTGTATTCCCACCAAAGAAAGCTGGAAAGATAATGCTGCATACAGCAGTGAGCACTGCACATCCAGTTTAACAAATTCAGAAGCATAGGGGGAAGAGATGGATCATGGGAAATTAGAGCAAAAACCGAGTACATCAATTTACTCTCAATTTTGATCCAGAAGTATGAGGATCTATCCCGTTTGACAATATTGGATACCATGCAATTATGTTGTACTTTTCAGATTAAGTCATGGCATTCTCGCCAGTGTAGTTATTTAACGATGTGAACCAACTACACATAACGATGATGTAAAAAAACTTTTTTGATTGGTTATAACGCGGGTTGACTGCAGTGTATAGCTAGCCTAAGCCTACATTCATTCTACGGATTTCGTTGCGTGCCAAAAAATTTCTGTACAAATGTGGAAAAGCCAGCGTGACGTCATATATAAAATGCTGCCACCATCGATGCAATGTGTATTTTATAAGACAAAGCATCCCTATGCAACAGCTAAAATACCGCTGCAGGTCGTATTGAGCGTTTGTTACCAACTACGTAGCTAGCCTATGCAAAATAATAGGAATCTAGCCAACAAGTTATTCAACATCGCGCTTGCCCAGAATAACATGAGGAGATAGCCTTTAGCTAGTCTTGCTACATGACACAACGTTACCTCTAACGTTGGCTAGAGCCAACTACTCTACTTTGACTAGTGTGTGTAATCGGAGTCTAACGTTAAGTTAAAACACTTTCAACAAAACGTAGCTCTAACGTTAGCTACTGCCAATTAGCCGGTATTTATAACATAGCTAACTATAGCTAGCTAGTTAGCTAATTTAGCTAGCTAACGTTACATCGAAACAATTCAGTGTGCTAACCAGCTAAATGAAAACAAATGGGCACCCAGACAAGACAAACACAATCATCAGTTTACAGCCAACTAGCCATCAAAACAAGCCGGCTGTAAATTAATGAATAAACAGCAGCAGCTTGCTTTGTGCCTAGATAGCTGGCTAACGTTAGCTAACCAATTTGGCTAACCAACGTTACTGGCATTCTAGTGGGTGATTAGCTGGTTTGCTAGCTAGCTAGCTAATGTTACAACCAAGTCCGCATGCAAACTAGTTCGAATGTCAAACCAACAAACATAGAGCTGGTTGACAAAATAATGGTTAACAGCCTATACACTGACTACTATACAAAACAGCAACTTCAATACATAACGCAAGTGATCACTACGAGCGGTGATTAGCTACGTGGTGGACAATTTCGAAACTACAAAGGCGCAAAGCAGAAGCAGGGTTGCTAGTGCAAGAACGCGGAATCCATTAGCTAATTAATAATAAAACATTTACAACTTTGAGTGCTTTCAGTTGTGTTTTAATTCACTATATTGCCCTTCTATGCCACCCATTACGGTCTCCATCGAAAGGTTCCCCCGCTGGAGATGGCTGTTTGAAATAAGGCACACTGGGTAAAAACACATTTATATACTAACCTCCGAAATTTTCCAACAATTCCTTCGTCCGACCACCATGCATCAGGGCAGGAAATGTCCTGCGTTCACCAAACCCTGGAACATGTATGGAACGCAAAGTCTGCCTTAACGTGACACAGCCCACTGGTTATGAAATTGTTGATTCGCTGAAAATATTAGCCACAACGAATACGGCTCTCCAATTGGTTCAAGAACCTTTCAATCAACCACTTTGCGCATTCACTCCGTCCCAAATGTAATTCATACATATTTCTGGGCAAGATCAGACGGGGCGCCATTCTAGCTTAGTTGTTTGGTAAGAACGAGTGTGGCAAAACATGTCCGGTGCATTCCATAGTTCTTGTTTATTGATGTGAGAATGCATTTCTTGACGTAAAATATAAACATTGAAAAATGTGAGCGTTTACGGAGATATCCAGCGTCATATCAGCTTAAAAAGAACAAAAGACAAATTCACATTTCTCAGAAGCGGTGAAGAACAGCCATTTTGAGAGACCCAAACAATGCGGGGACGGAGCAGGGCGATGTGGGCAATGCAGTGAAACAAAAGGCTGTAGTGATTGATTCATTGGAATACTTTAGTCTCGACAACCAGGATCCCCCTTGAGCTTGACTAAAGTAGACCGCTCTTTAATCTACTATTACCAAAACGTTGCTTGTAGTTAGTTAGCCTACATAGACAACTGAATAGCCTAATTAACGTTAATTACGTTGCGCTAGTGGCTTAGCTAGTATCATAACCAGCGAATCGCACAGCTCCTTCGTCTAGCAGAGTAAATAAATAAATCAGGCACCAGGTTTTTCAATTGAAATACTTAAAATAATGGTTGCGCAGATAGAAACACCTTTATTTAGGGATGTGTCAAGTACGTTATGTGGTACCTTATAGCAACTTATATTAAATTGAACATATGCCTGACTTTCTTATTGTGTGCTTAAAATCTTGTTTAAAAGGCTTCCCAACTCGATTGCATGGTGAAGTGGTTTGGACCTCCTGCGGCGGTAAAATCACTCATGATAGCTACTACTACTTGAAAGTAAAATTCCGCCTGAAAGCTGGAGTTATTTTTGACCTGTTCTCTGGAGTATAGAGTAACCGGAAATTCCAGTAAATGAAGATGGACCACCGGAACTGGCTGGATTTCCCATAATTTCCAGTCGTTTATTACACTTGTGTCTAAAGTGATCAACTAAAAAAAATGTGGTTTTCCTAAACCTTTGATTTACTTAAGTAATATGTTTAACATAAAAGCATTTTATGAGCTGCACCCCGCTCTTTATGCAAGTATGCCTTTAAGCATTGTTTCGTATCTTGAACAAGGGTACAAGCCATGCTTCACCTTAGCTTTTTTTTTTTTTTTTTTTTTAAACACTGAGGTAGAGTAAATTGAAACACTTCCATATCTGCTCTTCCGAGCATGACCATCAATGATTTATCATAGAATACAATATACACCTACACAGGTATTTATTTTAATTTTGTCTTATGTTGAACGATACGTTAACACAAAAACTTCCAAAAGCTATTCTGTGAACCTTGGCTCGACCTTCCAAAGTGAATGTGCCTCACCCTCCATTCTGGAACTGAACAGTTCACATGTATAATACTGCAGAGCTTACCACCTCTTCACATGTATCCAAACTTTTTTTTTTTAATATACTGTTGTATATATAGATAGTCCATCCATACACCAACCAAATACTTGAGAGCTTTGTGATCAAGTCCAATTGTACATGCTTCAATTAAGTAATCAACCTGACTCTCAGTGCTTACAATTTTTTTGTATCTAAACTGCAGACCAACAGCATTACTTTTCCCAGAGCCCAGAGTGTTGCCATTTCTAGCAGCAGAGATGTCACTGATTAATCAATGCAGTAACCAAGTACATGTGTTAAGCAGTCATAACTAGAATTTGCCTGCAATGTAACACTTTTACAGCCTTTTCCTTTTCAAATAGTCTCAAATGATGTAAAAAAACCGACAAAAAAAAAAACTTTGCAGTCTGATACAGAAGGCTAGGTGACCTGAACAATAAGAAAGTGCTAGTCATCAATTTACAGATATCAGGCATCGTGTAGTGCTATGACAAGTATCCAATATGCTACATATGAATACACTTGCTTATACCTTTGAAATGCCCAAGGTTGTTTTGTCAGGCTACTCGACTACCTTGGCTTATGTACATAACAAACATAGGAATTTGTTGATGCAAAAATGTAGACAAACACTACAGCCACCAGTATGAATTTCAAGTGGCATTTGAGCTTATACCATGAGACTGATGAAACATTTAGTCCCATTTTCAATATCAATTCATTTGTTTTATCCCCATATTGTTGTTATGGGAGAAAAAAAAAAGCTGTCATCATGGTGTCTCCTCCAGAGTTTGGACTCCATAAGACGATGCTGTTCCAAGCATTTGGTTGCCTTCCCCACCTCTTCTGTGCTATGTCCAGTTTGATACAGTCAGGGTGAAGGGTGAGAGAGAAGAACCAGTTTCTGGAACCACTATTGGAGGGAACAACACAAGCCTTTTCACTTCACTACAATCAGTCACAGAGTTAGAAAGGGGAGAGGGCAACTCAGTTCAGTCCTGGAGCATTTCCTCCAAAATTGAAGTTTGATGGCACCACTGGAGCTGTGAACTTGTATCCACCATGTTTTTCAATCATCTTTGACTCTGGAAAGACAAGACGGACATTTTGAATTCTTGCCCTTAGGGATTGACTGGCAGCTTCGCACTCAATCTGAGGTTGAAAACAGGGACGTACCATGAGCAGCCCGTCTCTGGTCTGCCAGTGTGCCAATGTCATGAAGGTGTTTTCCTTGCTCTTCGTCTAGACTCTGTGTGAGCGCCTGGTACCAGGCTGGGTCACGTGTCTGGATATCTGAAATGAAAACAAACCGAGCGTGAGAGAAAGCCCACAGGACCCCTCCATTTTCTTCCAGAGTAATGAGTTATTTTATGAATATGAGATTCTGGGTGTATCCAAGTGTTCCTGAGCAAGACACCTAATCCCCAAATGCTCCTGACAAGCTGGTTGGTGCCTTGCATGGCAACCAATCGCCGTTGGTGTGTGAGTGTGTGTCTGAATGGGTGAATGAGAAGCATCAATTGTAGAGTTGGATAAAGGCGCTATATAAATTCCAACCATTTACCATAATAAAAACAAGGATAATTAGCTGGCATTTCCTGATATTGGTCCATATTGGTGTTCACCTTCACAGGCAAAGGTGTGGCATATTTTATGTTGTGGCATACTGAGGTTCTCAGTATTCCAACAATTCCTCGTCCCATTTTAAGACAAATATGAATTATGAGTGGATGTTGGGAACTGCCGGCAGATGGGAACTGCAGCTCCATAGCAAAAGACAGTGTTTTCACACCTGGTTTCACACTAGTGACACACCAGAAGGTGACAAGCCAGAACATGAATGTTGTGAGTGTAGCAACAATAGATGTGTATCCGTCAGACCACTGAGGGTTTCGTATAGACATGTATCCAACACAGACCAAAGAGCTCTGAGGGTTCCGTACAGACATGTATCCAACACAGACCACAGAGCTCTGAGGGTTCCGTACAGACATGTATCCAACACAGACCACAGAGCTCTGAGGGTTCCGTACAGACATGTATCCAACACAGACCACAGAGCTCTGAGGGTTTCGTACAGACATGTATCCAACACAGACCACAGAGCTCTGAGGGTTCCGTACAGACATGTATCCAACACAGACCAGAGAGCTGAGGGTTTCGTACAGACATGTATCCAACACAGACCAGAGAGAGCTCTGTGGACTCTTACTCTGCAGGATGACTTTGAAGATCTGGTATTCATCTACGAGGTTGTCTTCATCATCCACAGAGGTGGTGTATCCCTCCAGGGCAGTCTCCTCAGCATCGTCCTCCTCCCAGTCTTCATCATCACCATCCTCACCTGCCTGCTTGGCCAGCATCTCCAGGTACTCCTGCCCCTCCTCATCGATATCATCTTCATCACTGCCCAGCTCGGCTGCAGGCAAAGACAACAGCTTGTCACTCGCCCCCCTGCACGATATCCAATACAGAAAAGCAGTTTGTCTGACCTAAAACCAGACCTAATGGCTGGTAGTTCAGCATCATTGCAAAATGTGGCGAATCCACTGGCAATCAGGTAAGACACTGTTTGTGTTCAGTGTGCTCTAGAGTTGTGCTCCTGCCATATGTGCTCACCATTCTCATCATCTTCCTCCCCGTCCTCGTCATCGTCGTCTTCGTCGTTCTCGTGCTCGGCGCGGCAGGCATACGCTCTCTTAAGGCCATTGAAGAGCAAGATGGTGGCAGGCAGCAGCTGGCTGGCAGCCTGGGTCACAGCCTGCGGCCGCTGCTCCAGATCTATGAGCGCACATAGGCCCAACACACACATCTTCCTGTCATGCAGCCTGTGGAGCACACACACACACACACACACACACATCAGCACAGAATGTAGCACGTGCACACCGGACCAGGTTCCGACATTACATCTCACAGCAACTCTACCTCAGTGTCACTTTACATCACTGTGTGCCCGAGTTATACTTATTCACCAGCTTCACCTCAGTCAGTCACATTCATCACATCACAGTGTACACCTGAGTCAATGAATACGGGAGGCCAAAGGCAGACTTGTTTAAAGCTTTTTGACATTGAACAGCCCCCCAAATGTATGCTAATGTACTGCTCTATTTTTTAACGCACTCTGTTCTCTCTAACTGTGCATTTATTATTCTGAACAGTGAAGACATACACCCTCCTCTGAAGGAGGATATTAAATGGTAAATTGTTGGAATTTATATAGCGCCTTTAGCCAAAGAGTTGTACAATTGATGATTCTCCCACAGCTCGTCAGGAGCATATGGGGGATACGTGCCTTGCTCAGGGACACTTCGACACACCCAGGGCAGAATCGAACTTCCGACTGCCAGACGACTGCTCTTACCACCTGAGCCAATGTCGCCCCATATACTAGCCCCAAAACTTTTAAACCGGAAGCTGGAACCTGCAATACTATGTGGAAGTATAGAGTAAACGGAAGGCGCACCCAAGGAAGCAGTCGACGTCCTTGAGCCACTGTGTGATGAAGTGGTTGGTGATTGGCTCGGTGTTGTTGGGGAAGCGCAGGTTCTCCAGCGTGTTGAGCAGGAGGGCGGGGCTGTAGTACAGCGCAGCGATGGCCACCTGAAGGCACATGGTCCGCAGCTCGCTCGTCTTCACCTCCCGCGTTAACCGCTCGAGTGCCAAAGCCACAAAGAGCGGCACCACCTGCAGGGGGCATTACAGAGCGTTCAGCATACGCGCACACACACACAAACACAGCCTGTAGAGGACAGTACGCACACACACACAGCCTGTAGAGGGCAACACACACACACACACACACACACACACACACACACACACACACACACACACACACACACACACACACACACAGAGCCAGTAGAGGGCAGCGCACACACACAGAATCCAAGGGGCAACGCACACGCGCACAGCCAGTAGGAAGTCCAAAGAGCCAGAGTTGTTCATTTGAATTATTAGCAAGTCAGCAACCTTTGTGCTACCTTGGCATACACGGAAGGAACAAGACTGGCACATCTTTCAGTGCAAACTGGCCAGGGTTCAACAGTCCAGTTGTGCAGTGTTCCAACAGCACTGAAATTAGCAGCTGTGCTACATGCAGCCTGCATCACCATCACAAGTAAATCAAAGAATATTAAATGCTGGCCAGATCCAGTTTGTAATGTACACATTTTGGATAAAAGGGTATAATCCTAGGCGAGACTGAGTGGCGCAGTTCAGAGCAGCTGGCTCAAACCCTATTCTAATCCGCCAGGCTGCCAGGGGGGTTTGAATCCCCGCCACAGCTCTTTCTCTGCTGTGATCCCATCTTTATCCACAGCCCTCTCTCTGTCTGCTTTCCCACTGTCTCAACAAAGCGGAACTAATATAAAAAGCAGGATGGACTGTCCGCTCTCCTCAAAAAAAGAATTGTCAATTCTCCATTAGTTACATACATACATACATACATACATAACACAACCTACATTACTTCAGTGATACAAGGATCTGCATTAAATTCACTAAATATAGTTTCAAGGATATTTCAGATGTTATCAAACCAGCTCTAATTCTGCTGCACTTCAGTCATGATTTCCACATTTTGGCTGCTGCTTCTGGTTATGCAATTTCAATGACATTTGTAAATCACACCTGCATAGATTTTTTTTTGGTGCAATATGAAAGCACCCACACAAGCACATTTAGCCTTGACTGTAGGTGTGAGTAGGATCCATGCCACTGTTTTGGATGTGTAAGTTTTGGAGACTCATTGGGTACTGTGTTTACCTGGTCTGTGTAAATAACTTTAGAGATTCAGGTGTGGTTACCTGGTCTGCGTAAGTAGCTTTAGAGACTCATGTGTTGACCTGGTCTGTGTAGGTAGCTTTAGAGATACAGGTGTGTTAACCTTGTCCGTGTAAGTAGCTGTAGAGACTGTCGTGTTTACCTGGTCCGTATAAGTAGCTTTAGAGACAGGTGTGTTTACCTGGTCCGTATAAGTAGCTTTAGAGACAGGTGTGTTTACCTGGTCTGTGTAAATAGCTTCAGAGACAGGTGTGTTTACCTGGTCAATGCCACGGCCTTTGCATTGCAGGATGATGACCTCAAGTAGTTTTGCCGCATGGCACTCTGGGTCTTCCCCTGGATCCCCTGTCAGCACCTGCAGAAGGACTGATGATATGAGCGTACTGCCGAAAGGAAGGCTCACTCACCCCACACCCACAGCTCAGCCAAGAGTGCTCACCTTCTTGCACATGCTGTAGATCATCTCCAGGTATTTGGTGTCGGACAAGAGCGTGTCGGTATCTACTGTGACGTAGTTGTGCAGGAGGGGCATCATGTCTGTGGAAGTGGCATTCGTAAATTTGGTATTCTGACACAGCAACATACTGCATCTGCAAATCCACTCAAAATGGATCCCCTGTCCAAGGGGTACTCTCTCACCTACTGCATGAAAACGGCTATTATGGGACTCGTGGGAAATATGTCTGATGCAGAGATAGAGGAATGGTGTAGGACAGAATGAGAGAGAGAGAGAGAGAGAGAGAGAGAGAGAGAGAGAGAGAGAGAGAGAGAGGCGGAGAAAATGGAGGTCGTACCAGTGAAGTAGTCGAAGCCGTCCTGCTGGAACACCTCAAAGACCAGTGGGAGGAGCTGCCACATCTGCGGGGAGACCTGCTGGCACGTCAGGCTGTGCGCCAGAGAGAGGATCTCCTCGTAAAACTCTGAGGAACACAACCACCACATCAGGACATGATCTGAACCACAACAGCTGGCAAAACTGTGGCAATGATGTACCATGAAGCTCCCGGTGCCAGTGAGGCAGTGGGACACTCACCCAGAACGTGCTGCTGCAACACAGTGCCGATGACCTGCAGACAGATGCCCTCCAGCTGCTGGGTGATCTGAAACCGGGACAACAAGTCTCTGCAGTTTCCACACTACTGAACCAATGCAGTCACGCTCACACAGACACGTGTACGTGCTCATACATCACAGCCCGGCATGGATGGTGTGTGCAGGTGTGTGTGTGCGTTATGCACTGAGCAGGGTGTGGAAGGGTGGGCGTGTGTGTGTGTGTGTGTGTGTGTGTGTTACGCACAGTGCAGAGTGTGGAAGGGTGTGTGTGTGAGTGTGAGTGTGTGTGTGTGTGCGTGTGTGTGTGTGTGTGTGTGTGTGTGTGTGCGTTATGCACTGAGCAGGGTGTGGAAGGGTGGGCGTGTGTGTGTGTGTGTGTGTGTGTGTGTGTGTGTGTGTGTGTTACGCACAGTGCAGAGTGTGGAAGGGTGTGAGTGTGTGTGTGTGTGTGTGTGTGTGCGTGTGTGCGTGCGTTATGCACTGAGCAGGGTGTGGAAGGGTGGGTGTGTGTGTGTGTGTGTGTGTTACGCACAGTGCAGAGTGTGGAAGTGTGTGTGTGAGTGTGTGTGTGTGTGTGTGTGTGTGTGTGTGTGTGTTATGCACAGAGCAGAGTATGGAAGGGTGTGTGTGGAAGGGTGTGTGTGTGTGTGTGTGTGTGTTATACACTGAGCAGGGTGTGAAAGGGTGTGTACCTCTTTGTGGTCCTCCACCACACTGAGCAGTGTGTCGATGGTGTTGAGGATGCCCATCGCTGTCACGGCCTTGTCATCACCCCCCTCCTCATCTGGCCCGGTCTGGATCACCTGGTTAAAGGTCATGGCCTGCCACAGAGAGACGGGAGAGGTCATCACAGTGCCACCCAGAGAATGGGGGGGTTCAACAAACATTAAGACCCAAAACATCAGTGGACCCCATATATTATAACTACTCCTCTAAAACCCACTTATAACAATAGAAAGAAAAAAATGGTACTTTCAGACACATTACATAAATCATACACATGGCTCCGTAATGCAGAGTGCTGTGACTCACGGTAAATGGACTGCATGCAGATAGTGCTTTTATCCAAAGCGCTTTACAATTAACGCCCCTCATTCACACCAGTGACGAAAGGCTGCCGTACAAGGCACCGACCAGCTCGTCGGGAGTAATTTTGGGTTGCGCAGGAACACTTCGACAGGCCCAGGGCGGGGGATCGAACCGATCGAACCTGACTGCCAGACGAGCGCTCTCATCTTTTGAGCTTGCCGAGAGAGAGGAACGTGTGGAAGGTGCCAGAAACTCACTAGGTGCTGGGTCATCTCCACAGCAATGGGTGTGACCTCCTCGCTGTATTCGCAGATCATCTTCTGGATAACGTTGGTGAGGTCATCGTTCTCGGTTTCCCGGACGATGTGGAGCAGCGCTTGCATCACCGGCCGTATAAAGGGAGTGATGTACTCCTTGGCTGGGGGAGAGGAGAGGCACCATCTTTAACCCCGGCCTCAACCTCACATCAGAGTACGAAGACTCACCCAAAAATTTTAATCTGAGTATTGAGCTCCCTTCTCTCTCCTTACACATACATGACTATTAACCCCAGCCCTAATCTTACATCCAAGTAAAATTGTGTGCTAAAAACACTTCCATGGAATTAAAAATGACTGAATGATTATTTCTTAGAGTGTGAACAGTTACAGCTCTACATTATTAAAGCTGTGATACCAGGATGTATCACTGCCGCCCACCTGCACACTCAATCCGCCGCTTTGTTTCTGTGTGAATAGCCCCCACAACCTCAAGAGCTTCCTAAAATAAGTGCCGAACAGCAGCCCCTCCTGAACACACTGCTGCCCACTGCTGTGAGTGCACCGTGCCATCGGCTGGACTTTCAGCCAGGGGACCCCAACGATAAAGCCTTCAGTCAGGCCATCTCCAGGGATCCAATTACTGGACCCATACCCATGCACCAGCCCAAGCTAAAATCCCCCCCTTCCCCCTTTAAATGCTTTCTCTGCCATCTGTAATTTAATAAACATCACTACGGTGGCATAACTATCATTTTAGGACAGAATAAAAAAAAGTCTCTATTTTTAACTGAACTGCGATACTTTGCGTCAGCTCTGTATGAGAGGTGCACATTAACAGTTCATAACTCCAACCTTTCTCCTGGTTGCTGATGAGCACTTGCAGGGCGATGGCGGCCTCCACTTTGACAGGCATCTCGTTGTCGTTGATGAGGCAGAGTCGGGTCAGCTCCAGGGCCGTCTGCAGGTTCTGGTCGCTCTTGAACTTGACCTCGCAGAAGTAGTGCAGGACCCAGCAGGCCTGGGGACGCAGCAGAGCAGAGGGGCTCGAGAGGCACTCAGCACCCAGACGCACACTGGCCCCACTCCAACCACAACCACAACCACTACCACCAAATTTATGACATTCAAAATGTAGCTTTTGGCTCAACAGTCAGTGCTACTACGGTGAACTTACAGGGCAATGCTTGCAATGCATTTTACAAAAGGTATAAAGGACTCTACGACAGTGTGATATTCGAAGTTTCCATGACCTTACAGGGCAAGCATATTTTCAAGGTTTTTCCAGGGCTCTATTGAAAGGCCGCTCTCTCACCCGAGCCCGCATGTAGCCCAGCTCGCTGCGGAAGAGTGGGAACACGTGGTTCTGCAGCATGAACTCCATCTGCTCTTTGTAGATCTTCTTCTGCAAGGGCACAGAGGGGATAAGCATGATAACAATCTCCTGACAATCAAACAGAAATAACCTTGTGTAAAAATCCTGTAAGTTTAAATATTTTTATTTTTTGTATTTAATAATTTTATGTTTTACATGTGCTCAGTTTGTCCTTTGTCTCTGCATAGCTACTTTTCATAAGCCGTAAATAGGGTTTGTGATCCAACACACTCTGACATACTGCTTCATGTACTCACAAGTGATAATGGGTGAGCTTTGTGCAAAGCTACTTCAAAAAACTCCCTTGTGGAATCAAAATTCAGCAAAAGGCACATTCGCACATTTCCCTGGCAGATTAAAGAGAAACCTCTCCTGTCAAATGGCCATTACAGTGTTTATCATTATTCTCAGTTCTGCAGCCCACACAGTAGCTGTACAGTACGTCTGCTCTTTTGAAAGCATTTTCCACAGCATAATTACACTGTGGAACAGCTCAAACGGGTATGGTTGATCTACATTATTTAGAGTTATAAATAGTTAACTACATTGTAGTGAGCCACTATATAATCTAAAGGAGGGCCTCCAGGACAAGTGGTTACTAAAATGAACACTGGGAGTGACTGTAGTAAAGCAACACGACAAATAAAATGTCCAAAGTAAAGAGCTGAGAATGTGAGCACTAGCTGTGGTCTTAAACTCCCAGCAGCCGCTCTGTGAGAGGCTGTGACACGCTTCCTCACCTTGAGCAGGATTTCCGCCAGGGAGCCGATCATGTGGAGGGCCCCGTCCTTCTTGCGAGGGTCCGCCGCGGGGTCCGTTAGGATCTGATAGCAGAAGCCCATGGTCTTTTGAAGCACCTGTCATTCAAACGCAAAACACAATAAGTACTGCAGTCAGATGAATAACCACTCCCCAGACTGCATTGCCTTTTAGCAACTGCCTGATGGTCTGCACTGGACCTGTATGAGAAACCCTCGTGTTTTTTTCCCCCCTCCCCCAGCCCTGCTCTATATAGAATGATGCCCTACAGGTGAGGCCAGCAGCCCAAACTGTGGCTTTTTAAAAACAAGAACATGAGCTCACTCACCTCTTTCCTCTTGTTGCAGGAAGTGAAGAGCAGCGTCTGAGCAGCTGTGGTGGGGGAGATGAAGTCCTCGAACACGTCTGCATGTGAGAGAGCAGACATAGTCACAACACGTCTGCACGTGAGAGAGCAGACACAGCCACAACACGTCTGCGCGTGAGAGCAGACACAGCCACAACGTCTGCGCAGGAGAGAGCAGACAAAGCCACAACACGTCTGCGTGTGAGAGCAGACACAGCCACAACACATCTGCGCAGGAGAGCAGACACACCACAACACGTCTGCATGTGAGAGAGCAGACAGCCACAACACGTCTTCGCGTGAGAGCAGACACAGCCACAACACGTCTGCGCGTGAGAGAGCAGACACAGCCACAACACGTCTGCACGTGAGAGCAGACACAGCCACAACACGTCTGCACGTGAGAGAGCACACAGCCACAACACGACTGCATGTGAGAGAGCAGACACAGCCACAACACGTCTGCGCAGGAGAGAGCCAGCCTGTGTCCAGAGTCTACAGTGTTTTGTAGACTTACTTAATCTGCTGCAGCAGGAGTGAACACAGAGCCGAAAGCTATTTCTCACCGAACTTCATGCGGATGTACTCGTAAGGGTCCTCCTGCCACAGCTCCTCATCGCTGTCTGTGTAGCACATGAGCGGGAACACCACGTCCTGAATGATCCCCTGAAAGAACGCAAACACATCAGAGGCACAGGCAGAGCAACAGGAGACCAGCAGAGAGTCTCCACACAGCATGACAACATGCCATTCCAGCAGGCCCTGAATACCTGGATGTGCAGCTTCAGGTTCCTCCAGGTGAGCGCGTGGCCGATGCCCTGGTTGATGTAGTTGAGGGCCTGCTGCAGGACCCGGGGGGCCACATACTGCTTCTCTTTGAACTGATACAGCACCTTCAGCAGCACCTGCAGGGAGACACTCCATCAGCTCTCCCATTGGGCAATACACAGGGTATTTCCTACATAGTATATTCTTTGTTTTCACATATATATATATACACATTCTTTGAAAAAAGTTCACGGACCTCAGTGACATTCAACACTAATTTACCTCAGTGACATTATTTGGAACATCTCTTGCACACTTACAATATTAGAAAGTATATGCTGGATTGATGCTGAATGGGGTTTAAATGTCTAAACACAACCCAACTGGTTCTTTACAACCAAAGCAATGCAAGAAAATGTGCTGCTGCCTCACTCTGTGCACTCGTACCACCAAAACCAAATACTGAGCAAGGAAAAACCCTGAATAGAGCACACGAACACTGGATCAGTGTGACAATACTGCACGTTACTCACCTGTTGGGCGGAGACGGCATAGCCCTTGAGGAAGAGCTCAGCAAACTCATTGTACTCTTTGGTGGTGTTGCCCGGACTACCGTACCTGTGGGAGAGGGAGGGAGCCAGAGTTACACAAAGTCTCACAAACCCCTGAACACTAAGCACACAGGTAATGAGTGCAGAAATAAGGTGACACAGACGACCAGCGCAGGTATCGAGGGACACTGGTAATGAACGCCGGTATAAAGGGACACAGGGGATGAGAGCAGGTATAGAGGGACACAGGTGATGAGCGCAGGTATAGAGGGACACAGGTGATGAGCGCAGGTATAGAGAGACAGGACAGATGGTAGGAGCAGGCTTGCCTCTCAAAGAGCCGGGCCAGGATGTGCAGAGCCCACTTCTTACACTTCCACCACGGCAGCTCCGGCCGGTCGTCCTCATCCACCTGGAGAGTCTCCTGCGGGCAGGGCCATGTCAGTGTTATTACACCCTCATAAAGGGCCACCCACATCAGCCTGTGTATGCGTACGCACGCACAGACACGCACAGACACAACCCACACACAAACCACACACAAACACACCTGGGGCACATCTCTGTCCACCACCGTCTTCAGGATCTCCATCCACTCTGTCAAGTTCTGCCGATTAATCAGCTCCAGTGGCAGGTTATACTGGAGAGAGAAAGCTGGTGTTATTACCCTCAAATCATTAGACAGAGCATTATCTGAAGACTGATCTTCAATTAAGCATTAAGCATGCTTACAAAGCAAGTAAGCCCCAGTGTTTGTAGGATAACTGTCTCAGTTCTCATTCATGCTACATGCTGCTGTGTTGCAGCTACACCTCATTCTACAAATGGGATGTTAATGACGCTGCTGCACTTTAACTGCATATCGTTCAAAACCTTACCACAGCAGCTGTGCCAGCCCTGAGTCTGTACAATTCTCTGCTGGCTTAGCGGCCAAACGGAGACTCGAATGAACCAATTTGTGCATTAGCCATCAACTGTCATTTGCCTGATCAACCCCTGGTTAAGTGTTACTGTTCAACCCTGTGCACTATGAGCTGAGACCCACGCCCCACTCGCTGCTCTGAGGTACCTGGAAGAGTGCGTAGAGGATCTTAAAGATTTGTTTCTGTATTAGCACAGAGTCGCTGGATGCGTCTGGCAGCAGCTGTATGAAGCGGTCCTTCAACATGGGCATGAAGATCTGCATTGCGGCCACTAGGGGGCTGCGCTCATCCGGCTTCTTATACCTGTAGAGGAAAACACCTGTCATACAGAGTTCACACATGCAGGCGGCAGAGTGTTTCAGTGGCTCTGATCTCACACATGCAGGGGGCACAGTGTGTAATTGGCTCCGAGTTCACACATGCAGGGGGCAGAGTGTTTCATTGGCTGTGAGCTCACACATGTAAGAGGTCGCGCAAGGTGCCTGATTGGCTCAGCTCACACATGCTGGAGTATTTGATTGGCTCCAGGCGTGCATATCCTAGAGCTGGAGCAATGCACCAGATTGGCTCTGAGCCCATGCATGCTGGGGAAGGGGGCAGGCTCTTACTCGTAGTTCTTGACCAGCTGGTACAGGCAGAGCAGGATGCCCAGCCAGCCGGCGCTGTTGTCAGACTGCAGGTAGAAGCCGATCTTGTCCACGATGGCCGTCCACTTGCCGGGGTAGTCGTGCTTGATCATGTGGTGGATGCACGTGGTCAGCTGCACCCTGAGGGGGGAGGCCAGAGAGAAGCAGGAGGTGAAGCGGACAGGTGAGTGCTGCGCAGGGTGGGGTAGGGCAAGGGGAAAGAGGTATGGTGGAGTGGGGAACAGGGTGAGGTAGGGCAGCGGGGCAGGGTGGGCAGAGGCGGCAGGTTACCGGATGCGCTCGGGCGAGTGGATGATGGCCTCCACGATGTTGTCCCGGATGAACTGCCGGTCCTCCTCAGGGATGTTACTGGCAGAGGAGTCTCCAGCTGCCGGCTCACCCTCGTTCCAGTACTGCGACACCATGTTTTTCAAGTAGATCACACCTGCAGGCACGGGCACAGTCAATACGGAGACAGTGAGTGTGGTCACGCAGTACCCAAGGTTGGGGTCAAAACCATTTCAATTCAATATGAACTGAAACTTAGTTCATTAAAAAATAAATAGAAGAGGTATATTTCAATAGAATTCCCAGGGTTGGGAGTAGTTCACGTAAAGAGCAAAGGGTTGAGAGGAGCTAGGTTAAAGAGTAAAGGGTTATACAGATGGCAGTTATGGGGTCTGTCCATGTTCCCACAGTTTGGACATTAGGACATCACCGTCATTGCCGTATGGGACTGGGTTCTGCCACGGCACAGGCAAGCCCACCCCTCTGTGTGGGTCATCTTACTGTCCCAAACCTAATTCCCAGACCACAGAAGAACCTGTACTCTGGACACCAAGGCTGGGCCTGGCTGAGCTCCACAGTCTAATCCGGAGAGACTCGTATTTACACTGCAATCAACCGCGCACACACTGAAGCAATGCATCTCAATTAAGCACCTCTGCCCAAGAATACAACAGCAGTACAACACCCGGGAACTGAACTTGCAACTTCTCAATTAAAGAGGTTACCAAGATACTACACTACCACCCAGTGCACTATGTGACCCCTGGAGAGGAAGTGCTGAGTTGTAGCCCCACCCCATGCCAGTTACCACGGTTACCTCTCCTTCCTGTGCCTATGAAAATGGTGGTCACATAAGAGGGGGGTTAGACACAACACAGAGCAGAGACGCAGAACAACTCCCCACATCGTTGGGATGTGTCTGCAAAGCCGTAATATGGCCACAACCTTCCCAGAGCTCGGGAGCGCATTATGACCTGGCCACGTCTGAAATAGAGAAATCTGACACTGGCCTTTCAACATTTGCTGGCAGAGGCTGGGGTTACCGATTTGGGCTGTAAATGAGGCTGGCACTCGACAAAATCCCTTTTACCAAATGGCAGTAACCCAAGCTCTGCAGTCACTCACACAGACAGGCAGGAGGCCCAGCCTAATTTCAGCCCCACCATTCCTGAGGCGCTTTCAGGTCTCCGCCAACACCGCCATGACAAAGCACAACCCCACTGGCTTGCTGCGTCACAGCTAGGAGGAGGCAGAATGTTTGCGTCAGGACTATTGCCACGTGAAAAGCTGCCAACCACTCAAAAGGGCTGGATTCAGCCCACTGGTATCTCAGATATGCCTGGAATGAAATGGCTGGGCTGTGGCTACCTGTGTGGGGATGTCCCTTTTGCTGAGGACTGTGGCCAGAGTGAAGAATGTGCCCGATAGAAAACGAAGCTGAGCAGCTGTTCCCATAACATAAAACACATGATCACATAAACACACACTGCCAGAAACTCTGTCCTTAAATTCCCCCCGTAGCCATGGTTACTTCACACAGCTTGTGATATACAGTGTATACGGAATGAATTTCCTGAAATACAACTACAGCAGTCTACCACTTTCCCCAAGGTGTGTGCCTGTTCTGCATAAACACATGGGTGTGTATTGTATTGTGTACTTTCGCAAATCACTCCAAGCTAGGTGATGTGTGTGTGAATGTGTGTGTGTATGTGGGTGAGTGTGTGAGAGTGTGTGAGAGTGTGTGAGAGTGTGTGAGAGTGTGTGAGAGTGTGTGAGAGTGTGTGAGAGTGTGTGAGAGTGTGTGAGAGTGTGTGAGAGTGTGTGAGAGTGTGTGTGAGTGTGTGTGAGTGTGTGTGAGTGTGTGTGTGTGTGTGTGTGTGTGTGTGTGTGTGAGAGAGAGAGAGTGTGTGTGTGTGTGAGAGAGAGAGTGTGCGTGTGTGTGTGTGAGAATGTGGTTGAGTGTGTGCACATTCAACAGTTTCTCAGAAGACAGAATCCCTCAGAAAGCTGATACTCCAGGAAGCGCTGGAGGCCACTGGGGGGTTAGAATACCACAGTACTATCCATTTCACAGCCTGCGCCTCCAGAACTACATTCTGACATCACAGCCTCCTGACACAACCACCTTCTGATATCATCACAGCCTGCACCTCCAGAACTACATTCTGACATCACAGCCTCCTGACACAATCACCTTCTGATATCATCACAGCCTGCGCCTCCAGAACTACATTCTGACATCACAGCCTCCTGACACAATCACCTTCTGATATCCTCACAGACTGCGCCTCCAGAACTACATTCTGACATCACAGCCTCCTGACACAATCACCTTCTGATATCCTCACAGCCTGCGCCTCCAGAACTACATTCTGACATCACAGCCTCCTGACACAATCACCTTCTGATAACCTCACAGCCTGCGCCTCCAGAACTACATTCTGACATCACAGCCTCCTGACACAATCACTTTCTGATATCATCACAGCCTGCGCCTCCAGAACAGTCTGTGGACATCGCACTAGGAAATCCATTTGAGGACTGAGCCAGGCGACTTCTACTCCAGTGTGCTGTTCTGCTTACCCTTCAGCTTCAAATTGGCTGCAAACATTACTAATGTGTAGACATTACTGTACAGTGTGTCACTCTGGTAAGATATGTTTAAGGAGAACTCCAAGCGTTCATAATGCACCGGCACTTAAGTACCCAATGGATCTCCACTGTGAACATTTTTCCAAGCTTCCATGGAAATGACCGGAATGCAGAGCTCCGTTCATGGGATGTAAACTCACCTGCTTGTCTGACGGGCAGGTCAAGCTGTTCGGACATGGTGACCTGCAGTAGGGTGGACAGAAAGTTCACCTGGGTGTGACCCTGTCAATGAAAGCAAATAAATAAGGGTTAGACCACTCCGAGTCTGGGACAGGGGCCACATCCATGCTATTCACAGCAGTGCACACACGCTTCATTAAAAAAAAAAACCCATTTCATCCTCCACCAGGCCGTACCTACGACTGCTCTATGAGACCTTCTGGAGGCTAAATGCGGTAAAAACTAATCCATCTGTAAAACGCATTAAAGTTTAACATGCTAGATCTCGACCCTCACAAACCAATGTCCCAGAGGCCTTGCAACTCCTCGCATACAACAGCACAGCACCTGGATCACAAGTAAAATAAACTAAAATCAATCCCAGGACATGAGTCATTTATGACTGTGGAATTATGGCATAGGTCTGGGAGGACAGGAAACGGAGTGTGACAGCACCAGCAAAGAGAACACAGTGCAGTAAAACCTGCTGCCAAAACAAAGGCTGATATGCCCAGATGGAACAAACCAGGCCACTTACACGAGGAGACCAAACTGAGAAACCTATTAAATTACAGCTAGTCTGGTTTGGTATGCATATGTCATGGCTACAGAGTGATTCAATTTCCCCTGCCGTACAGAGCAACCGATATTCACTCCATGTGGGAAGCTCTTGCACTGATCAGCGTGTGAAAGAGGCAAAATGGCACACATACTTGATGATATAGTAGGTTTGGCCGTCGATACGATTGGGACAAAGCTTGAAAGAGGAGCAGACTTCCAGGAGAGTCTTCCGCCTACCCTGTCCGCAGAGGCATAGCAGCTAAAAGGGACATTATTCCTTTAGGTCTTAAAAAGAGCTTTTGGTCTCTGCTGTGGCCAGATTAAATCAGTGCTTCAACTAGGCCAGTTATTTCAGTCAGCCACACACACTGCACTGCAAACAAAGCTTCACTGTACCCTCCTGTCAGCCAAATTTTGCATGCCTGAAACAAACTGACTCTGCTCCCCTCTACGTCCCCCACCCCACCTGTAGCTCCACTGCAGGGTGGGACCACCAAGGCTCGTCACATCGAACGACACGCGCACATCAAACATCACCGCAGCCGTCGTCCGGGAAACAGGCAGGTGGCAAGGTCACGAGGGCATTGGCGTGCATCCATGCCAATGTTTTTGGGAATTCTGGCAAACTTTCTCGAGTTAAAGGAGAAAAGACAACCTTGGCTTCCCTCCATCCTCAGTGATGTAATGATGTCACTGTCAGTACTCATGGGATGTTTCACAGACTGCGCCAATCCTGCGCCCACATCCATACCAGATGCCAGCAATGGCCAACTACCCCATTCATTCCACAATAACACTCTGCTAAACACTGCTGCTCAATAGGGACTGCTTCCTGACAACGATAGGGACGATTTTCAATGCTGGAGTAAATATGCAAATATGTATTTATGTAAATACCAAATTAAATATGTAAATGCAGAAATGGGCTGATATCAGCCAGACGCCGGTAGACGCCTGCGATTCAGCAGTGTGAGGACTTTTTATGCACTGAAACAGTTTACAATAATCCAAGTTTCATTTCCTAACATTGATTAGAAACAAATAAAATTAAAAGACGATTTGCCTCCAAGGGACATGTAATAATTCAGTAATACAGAATTATTACAATACCAGGAACCAGGCTAACTGTTCAAACGAAATGGTGAACGTACTTAATATGGATGTTTTACTTAATTACCATCATTGCCATCCTTACTCAACTGATCTTTTGTCGCCGTACAAACCCAATCGGCCTTAGGTCATCACACAAATCGTTGTTGGCCATTCTGACTCCAGGCCGAAGAAAAAGGCTGATTGTGCCTTTTCATTTACAACCCCCTAGGCTCTGGAACAATCTCCCTCTGGACATTAGAACAACCAAATCAGTGTCTTCTTGTAAGACTGAACCAAAGACACATTTTTATAGATTTTATTTAGCTTTTATTCGCCTTTAATTTGTTTTCGTTTCAGTTTCCTTTACCACAATCTATATACTGTATTTGCTTTATCTGTATATTGCCTTTTCATGCTTTGTTTTCATTGTTTCTTAAAGCACCTTTGTGCTCTGCTTGAAAGGTGCTATATAAATAAAATAAATAATAATCACAACTTTACCATCAGGAAATATGCTACGCATCATCCAGATGCATCACTGTCAAAACGTTAGGGTAGTACTATAAGTTATTACTACACTTTGTGTTATTAACTTTAGCATACTGGTTAATTACATGTTCATCACTAGCTAGCTGACTGCTAAAGCGCAAACACAAACAATGTCAAAAGCGTTCAAAAGAAAATAGAGTTGAGAGCAATATTTTGTATATATTTGGAAAGCGATAACTTCAATGAAGCGGTGAGTAACTGCAAGGACAGTGGAAAAAAGCTTGAAGTGACTGACGGAGACGGAGAAGACATCGCCCCAGACAGCAGTAATTGCTATCCTCAAAGTCATCCTGTAAGATGGATATCTACACCTGGAAGAACAATGCACTGAGGACACACTCAAGTTAGCTGTACGTTCGTACACCGTGTCATTGATTCTATAGTGTTACTAGTGAGGAGAAATCATTAGCATTTGTTATCCAATACAAACGCAGTGTAAGACGGAGAGACAGTGTGTCACTGTCCAGCATATTAGCAAATTTTCCTGTTATCATATGGGTAAATACATTTGAGTAATTGTTTCACTTCCTAAAGGTGCAGTTTTGCAAGGTGGTTTCATTAAAAGATGTTTGTCTGGAGTGTGGTTTTAGTACAGGCATAGTTGTCACAGACATACCCATACTGCGAATAAAAAAAACCTCGGTCTAAATCAATCAGGCTCATGCACATGTATGAGGCCAGCATGGCCAGCCTATCACTGAGGCCCACACAGCCTCCATCTGTGCTCCCTCCTCAGATTCCCCCTCTTCCACGCACTCACATGGTCTATGCGCCTCCCTCAAATGACACTTCTAACCACTCAACAGAAGCTATCCACTAGCATCCAGCCAGCAGCCATTCCATCATGCACCCAGCTCTTGCCAAATGGCTGAAGCTAAGCAGGTGTGGGATTCCTTAGTACTTGGATGGGAGACCAGGGAAAACCAAGTCGCTGCTTGAAGTGGTGTTGGTGGGCCAGTAAGGGGCGATCTGCCCACTGGTAAAATTATCCCCAATGCCCCAGCACAGTGACGTACAACACACTGTGCTGTAGAAGAAGCCTTTCAGATGAGAAGCTGAACTGAGGTCCCGACTCATTGTGGATTAAGATCCCATGACTCTCTTTGCAAAGTGTAGGGGGTTCCCCGGTGTCCTGCCTAAATTCCCAACCTTGGCTTTCAACATGCCATCATCCCCTGATTCAATTGGCAAAAACATTGTTCTCTCCCTCCCCACCTCAGCTGGTGTGTGGTGAGCATTCCTGTGCAAAATGGCAGCCATGAATCACCCAGGTGGGTGCTACACATTGGTGGTGGTTGAGGCAAGGTCCCCCCTCATCACTGTACCTGCTTTGAGTGTCTAGAAAAGCGCTATATAAATGTAAATATTTATTTGTCTACAAATATTGGCCTCCCTACCAAGCTATTGAAACGCTGTATTGCCCATACATGGCAGGTATGTAAATAAAAAAACAGAACAGCCCTCTGGTCTTCTAGTCCCCAGAAGCTTCTGAGCCTATTCCTGGATATAACACAATGAGTCACAGCCACAGGCTAGGAAGTTAACATTTAATTGAAACTAAACAGTGTCACTTGTAAATACTCATAAATGAAAAGGTACATTAATAAATTACATGTAAAGAACAGCAAGTAATTATAGGGCTTTAAAAATACAGGCCAAAATGGATATTTGAACAAATTTACACGCACACTCCGCGGTTGAACCTGTTGACATATTTCTATTCTCACGGTTCAGAGCTGCGGACTGCAGTAAATGCCATTCACTAGTCCTTCAAAAATACTACTTTCTACTTTTCTGAGAACACATTTTGCAACCCACCACACTGCTCTCACGGCACCCATCTCACATATAGCCAATACTCCCAAGACCTAGGGGCATTCGATATTTTTACATGACAGGCCGACGATTTCAACGTTGCGTTCCGAATTAACAAACGTCTTGCACTTGTTTGTATAGATTCACCCACACTGCACTAATTAAGGTTGGCAACATAAAAAGTTGTTTAAATTACCAATTGGAAAGACATGCCACAGATTCTGCACACCCATTTGTATATTTCAAAAATCTGCGTTCTCTTAATTTGACAGCTGCATGTTTCCGCAGAAAACAGCTGGCGTTAGCCAACTTAGCTACTTCAGCCCATATGTTTCCATAGTAACAACTATTTTTCATGTAGTTCAACAGCTAAAATACTATTCTAGCTACACAGAGCTGTCTCGCTAACGTTATCGAAATATGATCTAATGTGAATTCGTGCAGCCTGGCTGACAAGCCAGCTAACTGTTAGTATTCGAAAGCTTTTTTAACGTTATAGGGGCGTTCAAGATCAAAACTACAGCTAGCTAGCTAAAGTGAACGTCTAGTTAGCAGCTGTGATTTCAGCTTTCAAGAAGCCACAAACTTCAGTCGCCTGTATTTAGCTGGACTAAACTGTGTCAATCCTACGGAATGAACGTTAGCACAAAGGATGTTTAAAAATCTAACGTTAATCCACGACCAGCTGGGGAACGTTAGAGCTCATTTATGTCTTGATAATCACTGTCTGATTATAGCTAAATACTGCTGGCAAGATAACAATAGCTAGCTAGCCAGATAGCTATAATCAAACGCACAGCTACGACGTAGATAGAGCTAGCCTAGCTAACGTTAAACGTCACTACTACAAACGTCAACTAGATAGCCCAGACAACGTTGATCATGACACTAGTAACTAGCCAGCTAAATCTGGAATAATTGTACAATCATTACAAGCTAATTTAACGTTAACGCGACATATCACAGCTGTCCTCCAAAGTTAAAACAGCGAACAGGGTGAGATGAACGGAGTGGCTGTGCCTTGAACTGCCATTACATTAACGTTAGCTAGTTACATCACAAACTGAATAAAAAAGAAGACTCCCTAATGTTTATGTTTGGTGTTGCTATGTGCAGACTAATAAAACGTCTGTTGGTGAAGTAAAACCTTTCACATTTTTGCCCATAACATTAACATCCTCTCCGCACTCTGTAGTTAGCTAGCTAGCAAGATAGCAATTTGTGGACTGCTAGTTAGGCAGCCCAGTTAACATTAGCAAGCTGGCTAGTTACCACATCACAAGACTGCGTGCTATTCCAACCGTGAGGCCCGAGCCACCACCGGCCTGAATTTTACCTCGTTTAGCTGTCTCTCCGCAGCTTCCCGCAAGTTCGGGTCCATAGTTCCCCGAAGGGCCTCGATCAGGGCGTTGGGATCCATGTCTACACTCTGTTATGGCTCGGTTTCAGTAGGTACGGCGAACTACGAAATCCTAGTCGATGCGCACATGGACGCACGGCTCTCCAGCTACCGGCGCGAAAGGAAGAGACGAACGGAGTACCCGGATAGATCAGTACCGATTTCTCTTCGGAAGTCTTCCGTTTATGACGCAAAGGACTCTAGGAATTGTAGTTTATTATTATTATTATTATTATTATTATTATTATTATTATTATTATTATTATTATTATAGAATAGGGAAAAATATGACACAAGTGACTTTGGAATTATTATTGGTGCCACGACAGGGTGGTTTGAGTTTCACAGAAACTGCTGATCTTCTGGGATTTACACACACTACAGTCTTCAGTGTTTACAGAGAATTTGTGCGAAAAACAAAAAACAACCAGTGAGCAGCAGTTCTGTGGCAGAAACGCCTTGTTAATGAGAGACGTCAGAGGAGAAGGGCGAGACGGGTCAAAGTTGACAGGAAGGTGACAGTAACACAAATAACCACACATTACCACAGTGATATGCAGAAGACCATCTCTGAACACATCAAACCTCTAAGTGGATAGGCTACAGCAGCAGAAGACTTTATAAGTCTAAAAGGTAAGTCTAATAAATACCTAATAAAGTGCTCACTGAGTGTATGTGTAGACTAATAAACACATACAAATGTGTTTCTCTCAGTAGCCTTTTTATAACTATGTGCAAAATGATTGTCTTTGTAGTTGTTATTGTCTTTGAAAAATTACAAATTGTGTAAAACAAATCAGTGTGCAGTGTACCACTTCACAAACTACCTTTATTAGGTCAATTAATTGCATTGAGTAATGAGACAAATTTGCACATCTGGCTATTCATTTGCTTAGCTTAAATTTATTTGCATCTGAACATGTGGACCTGTGGATGCCCGATCAACCAGCAGGGGTTGCTAGTGAATTATGTGAAGCAGTCATCCTGTCAACTGTAACGTCAACCCCAACCCTTACATCCCTTGGTGATGCTCGAACATTGCCATTTTGGGCTACCAGTCACAGTTGACCATCTATGCAGTAGAAAAATGCCTTCAGAGGATGAACCACACAGTCGTACGCCCACTCCAATGACTTCTTGAACAAGCACTAAATATATGGTCATTTATAAAGTGGTCAATTATAAATAATTTCAAAAGGAATATTGTAGATGTAATTATGGAATTCCTTTTGGTATTCATTTGGTATTCCTTTTAGTAGCCATGGCATGTTTTCCTTGGGGCTGTCTTCATGAATCCAGTGGAGATTGTTGAAAACATTTTGGTTTGTGTATTTGATTGAATCTTAGACTGATTGTTAATTGAATTGCCATTATGGAGTAATCATAACTCCAAATTACAACAGTAATAATGTATGAAATTGGATATATTAATTTTATGTGTTTTTTTCCACACTAAAGTTGATTCTATAGACAACCTATTTTAAATAATTATTTAATAGCCTCTCGAAAGAGGTAGAGTAAATAAATAAACATATAAAATTCCTAAATTCCACATATACATTATATATATTATAAACAAGAATATACAATATATATATTTTACACAGAAAAGCTGAAAGCAGTTACTCTGTCAAGCCAGGCTGTGGAAACACAGCATCAAATGAGGCGACCTGAATTTTTAGCGGTAGTCACGAGTTTTAAGGCACTCGCCCTGAACTGGCCATAGAAAAATTCCAAAGATCTAATATGCCTGTGGCGGCACGGATGGCCGTCGGCCGGGGCCTCTCTGTGCGGAGTTTGCATGTTCTCCCCGTGTCTGCGTGGGTTTCCTCCGGGTACTCCGGTTTCCTCCCACAGTCCAAAGACATGCTTGGACATGATTGGAGAGTCTAAATTGCCCATAGGTATGAGTGTGTGAGTGAATGGTGTGTGTGCCCTGCGATGGACTGTCGACCTGTTCAGGGTGTATTCCTGCCTTTCGCCCAATGTATGTTGGGATAGGCTCCAGCCCCCCTGCGACCCTGTTCAGGATAAGCGGGTTAGGATAATGAATGAATGAATTAATGAATAATATGCCCGTGCCCTAACAAACCAGTAGAACCATATCCTTTTTAAAACAAGTATTTCCTATTTATTCCTTTCAACTTCGTTTCACTTGCAAATGCAATACATAATATTTGTCACTAGAGGGCAGATTGATGCACGCATTGGTCCCAACGGGAATTACAGCGTCAAATGCCCATAGAATCTATTTTAAAAGCCATTGCCCAGTCAATACTTTGGGTAAGTTGATGTACCAGCTATTTATTGAATTAATTGAAATAAACGGAAAATCTTATTTTACTCAATGTTTCATACTAATGAAATATGAACTTTCAGTGCTTTACCACAATGTGAAATAATATAAATTGTCATTTGGCCCACATGCACCGCGGAAATAGTATTAAATATAAATACACCTTTATGAAAAAAAATGTAAACCGCTAATTATTTAATACGGAATTCGCTGTGCAGTCGCTGTGTAGTCGCTGTCCATCTCATTCTTTATAAACTACCCTCAATGACGTTATGAAGTTCTGGAGTAGTTTTAAATATGACCAGCTGGTGTCACCATTGAGCTGGTTAAGACAGACTAAGAAGTCATTCATTGGACAACGTTTGCACTTTGGTTTGTTTGCCTTGTTTGACACTCTCTTCCTGACCCAGAAACCATAGTTGGTCATTAGCACATGGAGTTATCTGAGAGTCTATTCATTTGACATGAATCATGTCAGATGCTGTAGCTGTCAAATGTCATATTTTCTTAGTTGAAGAGTCAAAAACACTGCCCAAAGAGCAGCCAAAAATTGATCTAAACTACTGGCATGAAAATGCAGTGATGTCATACTTTTACACTTAAAAATAACAATACCCCTGCAAGCATAGGGCAGAGGGTTGTACTGGCCCTGATCCGTGTTTGAACAATATGCAACCAGACAAGACAAGTAATAAATCACACAAGATATGCTCCAAGGTAAAGGTTTGGCAGAGTTATGTATCACAGTGTGAATAAGTGTTCTCAATTTCACATCTCTATAGTGAAATAGATTTGCAGGTTGCACTTCATGTTGTATCCAACATACTTAATTGAATTCGTCTGGCTGATATTTTTATACATTTCCTTTCCAAATCTATTAGCGTTTGGGGAAAAAATGTTCTTGGCCGTGAATCGCTCTGTAAATTTCGCTCTATTTCCTGGAGGTTTGCAGAGTGGGATGAGCAGTTAGAATGCTGGAGCAGGGTCGTCTCCGTGGCGCGGCGGGGTGACTACGGCGGGGAGGAATGCGGAGCTCGCGGAGTCCCAGAGGACGGCGAGGCGTCCGCGTGTCCTCTCCCAACCCTGCGCTGGGGGACGCACCCGCGGCCAGATGTTGCCTAATGTGGCATACAGCGCACATCCGCTCGTCTTCTCTCATACGCTCCCTGCTCCTCCGCCTTCTGTGCCTACTCAAACACGTTTCTGTGATCACCCTCACTCTGTTCAAGTGCCTCTCTGCACAGAGAGGTTAGTAGTAGCATAGTACCTGCCAAAGCTCAGTGATGGGGAAATGAGAGGATTCTCATTTACTCCTGGTATTCTATGTTTTGTGAAGTATACACCCATACAAATGAATGGAAAATAGCTGGGAC
This sequence comes from Conger conger, assembly GCF_963514075.1. Classification (NCBI taxonomy): domain Eukaryota; kingdom Metazoa; phylum Chordata; class Actinopteri; order Anguilliformes; family Congridae; genus Conger; species Conger conger. The sequence continues at coordinate 22,209,772 of NC_083774.1, forward strand.
ATGCTGGTGAATGGTGAACAGACAGCATTAGTATACCCATCCTCCTACATTATGTGTCTTACCTCAGCCAGAGAAACCTTCATGTAATGACACTTGTTAACATGAGGGCAGTTTAACAAATGATACCTTTGAACATATGATGACACTAGCACATGTATGATTCTGCTAGTGCAGGGGTCGGCAACCCTGGTCCTGGAGAGCCACAGGGTGTGCTGGCTTTCGTCTCCACCTTAAAATAAGCAAGCGACTCAGACCCAAGAAACCAGGTGAGGTGAGTTAATTGTGTAATCAACGGCTTTCATTGATCAATTAATGCCAAGCAACAACAAAAGCCAACACACCCTGCGGCTCTCCAGGACCAGGGTTGCCGACCCCTGTGCTAGTGCGTAGTTAGAAAAATGACATGTATAGTATTACAAGCAGTATCAGTAACTTTTATCTTTATGTTATTCATGGAGGAAACAAGTGGTCAGTGTGCATCTTACATGTGGTGCTAGGTACCTTTATTACAGTTAAAGCATTTTTGTTGCTCTGGGTAATGATTGTAATGTAATGTTATTATTAGATATCTCAAAAGTGCTTCAAAGTCATATCAGCTTTACCTGACTACGATTAGGTCTTAGGTTGCATGGTCCCTCAGTTATTAATAGCGGAGTCCTTGCACCTCCAGTGAATTCAAGAGCGCCTCTGCAAACATCAACAAAAAAAAGACATTACATTACATTACATGTCATTATATTCCATTACATGTCATTTGGCAGACGCTTTTATCCAAAGCGACTTACAGTTCATTTAGACTGAGCAAGACAGACTTAGACTTTCATAATCTTATGTTGAACCATTCAACAAATTCAATACAATTGGCATTATGTCGTAATGTTCTCACCAGGTCAGGTGTAGTCTCTATACCATGCGAATATCACAGCTGAAAATGCAGTGATGCATTTACCACTTCACCGCACCGCTGCTTACCCTGGGGGGGCACTTCCCCCTTCACTATGTTCCTGGGGTACACCCTGGGTTACCTACCTGAAAGTACCGCCTTCCCCTACATAACTGCACAAACATATTTAAGGTCATACTATTCAATGGGACTGTGATTTGCATCCAGTCAATCATCCCATTTTAGCGCTGTTTTCATGAGCACAGGCGCTTTGTGATATGAATTTAAAAGGCAGTGCTCTCCTTTGCACCCAAAAAAGATGCATGATGATAGCTTAAAGATTTTATGAGTTACTAACACCTAGGGAGTTACTCCCACATCAGCAAGCAGTAGAGCAAATGTAATTCAGAAATGTAGTTCAGAATACACAGACAGAGATCTGGGAGCTAACGCAATATATACACTCAGTGATCACTTTATTAGGTAGACATGTACACCAGCTTGTTAATGTAAATATTTAATCAGCCAATCGTGTGGCAGCAACTAAATGCATACAAGCATTCAGACATGGTCAAGAGGTTCATCTGTTTTTCAGACCAAATATCAGAATGGGGAAGAAATGTGATCTAAGTGACTTTGACAGTGGAATAATTGTTGCCACCAGACAGGGTGGTTTGAATATCTCAGAAACGGCTGGGATTTTCACGCACAACAGTCTCTAGAGTTTGCAGAGAATGGTGCGTCAAACCTCTAAGTGGATATAAGCTCCAGCAGCAGCAGCAGAAGGCTAGTGTTCTAGTAAATACTTAATGTCACTGAGTGTATTTTCCACCTAACTGAAGCTTTAGCAACAGGCCTTGCTCCAGCTCCAGTTAAAGTGTAAGAGCTAACCACAATAAAGCAGCCTGTGAGAGGTGATGGCATGGTGGGACACAGCCTGAAGAACCGCCTCTTTCCACCATCTTGTTCCATCCCATCTGCACCCTTTCCTAAATGAGCATCATTTTGGAAAAATAGTGCCAAGGACACAAAGGCAAAGACAAGGGTAGGATAGAGAACCTTTACCCGAATTAGGAGAGAGAGAGAAAGGAAGAGAGAGAGAGAGGTGGGTGGGGATTTATTCTCAGGCCAGGGGAGCTCTGTGCAGGATTAAACATGCTGCCACTATCTGGTGTCACAGTGACCAAACTGGCTTTAGTGTGATCGTCAAAACGCACAATAGTTTTTCCTCCTGCAAGGTTCTTGCTGTTCTTCCATTCATGAGCACCACAGGCGCATTAGCTGGGAATGCCATGCATTTTAAACAACGCATAAAATAACCAGCACAGTTCCTTTAACGGGCCAGCCACCATGGCCGTTTGCAACCGGTTTGTAAATGGATCACCACTAATGTTAACCCTTAGTTTAATGTCCTCGCCAAGCCATGGAAAACATATGATATGCTCTACCAAATGGTCAAGTAGAACATTAAATTGCACTTGAATTCACACTTGGAAATAATGCATGTCAGATATAGAACACTACTACTCCAGTTCCCTGCCACTCTATACCACAGAAAAATATGTCTTAATATATGTTGAAATATAGGCTAATATATGATATATGATGATGATATAAGATTCTATTTAATTGCAGGTCTTCAGTGTGAAAATATTTATGTAGATTCAAATATAAATGCCTTGAAATATAAATAGATTTTTCAGTCCACATTCTCTGAATTTGTGGATTATGAAAGTTATGCTTCTGCTGTATGTAAGAACATGTGGTAAGTGGGATATATGCGCATATTTCCATGAGATGTGATTTAATGTTTTTCAGCGTTAGGATTTCAGGGTCTCCATGACTAAATCGCGCAAGGCCTCAGCATTCCAAAATAAGGCAAAAATATCTCGTCTGTTCCCCCGCCTGTTCTCGTCCACATGCTCTGGGACCCCAATCGGCAAACGGTTTATTTGAATTCCCTCCAGCAGATTTTCATCTAAATAGATCTGGATTAAGATCATTCTCAGCGCCGTCTGGTTACGAATAAACCTCTCGCAGCTGCTGCCTGGGGTTGGCCAAGTTTGTGGTGGAGTCCTCCCAGAGTGACTTCACTGCAGTGCGCTGGTGCAGCTCTGCTGTTAGCGGGCGGAAACAGGGCCCTTACCCAGAGAGAGTGAAAGAGCTCAGAGAAGAGTCTGCTGCGGATCAATGGCACCCATTTGGGCGCAGAAGAGCGAGAGTCCTGCAGCCGGGGCTATTTTTAGACCCCGCAGCTGAGGGAGGGCGAGATTATCAGACCCCCGATGTGCATCAATCTCCAGCCTGTTTATTATCATTGTCAGTTCAGAGGAGGATCAGAAATAATGACTTCCTTTATGTCATCTCTGAAGACCCACACATTCTTTAGCACTGCTAAAACAATTGACCTTTCCTTCAACAGCCATCTTCCATACGGTGAAATATTAAGTATGCGGGAATATATTGATGCGTTGCCACTCTCCACAGCATGGTGTTTCTCAGTCTGTATTCACAAAATTATGTGAACTGGACCTATTATGCTTATTTCCTTTAAAAAAAAAAAAAAATTTAATTCATGAAAATTAAATCAGCAATGGCCACATATTAGGGTGAATTTAAATGACTTTGCCGGTTCCTCAGGTTGTGTGGCAAATGGAATGGAAACACGTATTATATTCATATGAACACTGCAATGGCCAGGCCAGACAACATGAAAACCAACACGCATATATAGACACTGTGGACTGCTGTGAAAATATAACAGTCCCCGCACGCACATATACTGATGCGATGGCCTGGTCTGTGAACGCGATAATACACAGACTTACACAGACGCAAAAGCGGCCTCAAACCTCAGAGACGAAGAGTACATTAGCAAGCTGCCCTGTCACGTTTTCAACGTACCAGTCTGTGCTCATTTTTGCCCTGTTCGTCAGACGAGCTGCAGTCTCCTGTGGGGAAATCAAGTCCATGCCTGGAAATCCAGCAGCACCCCCCACTTCCTCCCCACCCCCTTCCCAGGGTCGACGTACTAATCCTGCACTCCAAGAGGTGGATAAATCTGGACCAGCTCTCCAGATGTTAGTCATCCCTGCACCTGCTCTCTGTGCTGTTCCAGCCAGCAAAGGAGGATTTAGAGACTATTGGTCTATCCAAACGTACAGCCAGTCTGGGGGTTCCCTCGCTTTCTGCTCTGGAACTGGGCCAGTCGAAACTCATCCAGCCCACCGGTTTGGACTGTGCCTGTGGGCCCGGGTCGGGCCAGTCTCCGGAAGTGAGAACTCTGCCACTCTGCCAAGACCTGGTCTGTGCCAGGAACTGGATCAGCATGCGCATGCCTCTGAGGTGCTCTCTACCTGCCAGTGAGAAAATAGCCTGCCTGGAGATGCAGGGGGATGATGCATTCAAATAGAATAGAACAAAACCTGTGTGCAGCACAGTGGAGCAGTTACACCACTTACACTTTAATCAGCGGTTACTCCATTCATACCTGAATAGGCAGAGGGAACAGTTAATTCAGCTTAATCAGTTATTCAAAAAGCCAGTTAAAAAGGCTAAAGTGTATGGTCATGAAACTACCTTGGGGCAAAGGTATATTAGTTTGATAGATAACAATTATGATTAATGTTTAATGAAAAACTTTATCTAGGACACAAATAAAAACGTTCAAACTGTCATAAAAGATCTTAGGGCAGCTGATCCTCCAGCCGTATGCCACCCCCTGAGCTGTGGCCCCTTTGCTCCTTATCCTCTGTGCTTTCTCCCTGGCTGAAAAGGTTGTCCTCCGAAAAACATGGTGTCACTAACCTGATTCTTCTCACACCAGAGACTACAGCTACACTCATATAGTGGAGTCGGAGCAAGACCTTTCATTTGCGGCTTTGACATGCGGTCCACAGCTCTGATCAAGCAGCAGGGGTCAGTAGATAGCGATGGACCACGACCCCCCTAACTCACATCCCCGAGCGACACAATTGTGCATTGCCCCATGTAGCTCCTGCCCGCAGTCAGAGCTGGCAGTCTGGATTCAATCAGAGACCGTAGAGCTCATCCTTGCATCACAGAATGGTGGCATATACAAATAAACCACCTAGCAGCCCCTCACAGTCTGCAACAGCCACTTGTGTAAATGGCCCTTGGATGATTCAATGTTGGCCATCGCCCTCATTCAATAGCAAGAGACTCTGCTGAAAATAACACCCACAGCAACAAATTCATGCCATTTCTGCCTAATACGAAATGATGGTCATTGTAAAAAGCAAAGATGAGCTGATCAAGATCAATTTCTTTGTGAAGCGATGGCACTTTGGTGACATGCTGTTACTGTAGTTGCTTGTTGTATGTAGACATGTCAGTCCTGAAGGTGTAAATTACAGCTTTAGGCGTGAGAAAATTTCAACTGTGTTTGAACACTATCACAGCAGTGCTAGGTGCTTGTGAGCTTAAGATGTGAAATCGACAGCAGTTGATTTTCCAAGGGACAAGCAGACCCTTCACTTACTGTAGTTCCTACATAGGCTATTACTATAATGGTGGGCCTGTGATGTGTCAGGGGGTAAAAAGTGTGACGTGAAAGGTGAAAATGAGAAGGCAAAAACAGAAGAGGAATGGGGCAATAATCTTTTAATTAACATATCAAGATTTTTTCCACCAGTTTGGTGAACAGAACAGATATCTTTAAGTCATCACACAATACAACAGTAGACAAGGTCCATACCACATACATGACATTATTGGAAAAACATAAATTGACATGGATTCATCGGGTTTAAGATAAATGCCAACTTTTAGGCTGGAACATAATGTTCAAGTACTCCATTTATTTCGGATTGATATTAGATCCATTATGTAAAAGGAAAGTAACAAGTCTCTAAAACAACTTTTAGATGGCAGGTGTTTTCCTGCCGTTTCTTTAAACCAGTGTCAGCTTGCGGAGAGGAGCCTTTTCTCAAAAACAATCTTTGAGGAACAGGGCCTTTGATGCTTTGGTCCTCTCTCCTTCATAAACACTAAACAACATTACAGCTCAGTCCCAGCACACACAGAAAGCACTGTATTCATAATATCAGGACATAAAACAAGAGATTAAACAGAGCAAAGCTGTACTGATGTTTACTGATTTTGTTTGATAAAAACAAGATGTTCAAAACAAATGTATAAAAAAGTATAAAATTACACAGGATGAGATATTTACATATGTAATCCAACAAATTGTTGACCATGCTTTGATAAATACAAGTTACATATTTAATATGAACTTAATTTACTTAACCAGAACAAAATGTTAACCACAAGTTAAACCATTCACAAATGCACATTTAAATATAAATGAAAAGAAAACCATTTGTTACAGAGCTTCAAAATGTCAGGAAATATTCAGAGCTTTTGGTGTACAATTTCTTCTTCATTTATTCTTCAATTAAAACTGCTCAGGTCATATGTACATATTTATAAAGTAACAGCTTTTTGCCTGGCTGGTGTGTTTAAGTTATATGGAATGCATATTGTAGGCTTAAGTGCAAATAAATTGCCTTGTTCCTTAGTGCATTTTTAACAAGCTTCAACCATTTTTGGATGTCCTCACTTCTGTATTCATAAGCAGGAAAGCCTACTTAAATTGGACTAATTAAGCAATTAAATAGTCTTTACTTCTATCATTTTATTACTTTACATTTAAATCCACAGTTTTAATGGCAAATGGTGTCACAAGAGTCATTTTAGATTTTTGAGATAAACAAGTGTTGTGTCATTAGTGCAACCGTACTGGTAAGGTCCTGTTCTGTGAGTGGGTATTGGCCCTGGAGTGGAAGCATGAGGGGTGGGGATCTCCAGAGCACGGTTTGGAAGACCTATCTGACACCATGCCACATCCGGTCAGGGGTTAGGGGTCAGGGGTCAGGGGTTAGGGGTTAGGGTGTGGATGGGGAGCGGTCACGCATCGGAGATGCAGCTCTGGATTTTGTCCATCCACTGCTGGGCGCTTGGAGCGTCTGAAGCGCAAAAGTTGTACACACGCTTGGTTGTCTTGAGCTGTGGGGACAACGGAGAACCCACAAAATCAGATGTCACTCAGCCAAGAATTTCACTTTTCAAACAAACAACCCGCAAGGAGTCCTGTAAATAAGCAGAGTGGTTCAATGAATGCTAATGTGGGTGATGAGAAGAGATGCTCACATCGAAGAAGGCCTTCTCGCTGATGTGCTTGGGTGCTCCTATTGTAGGGGCAGCAAGCAGGACAGACTCCACCTCTGCCAAGTCAATGTGACCCCTGCAGTTGGTGTCTTCGCCCGTATCGTAATACCTCAGCTGGTCAGAAGAACAGGGAGATGGACCGATATAACAACCAAATTGTTCTGTGCTTAAGAAAATGGTCTACGGAATGAGTCCTTACCTGGTGTTTGGTGACATCCAAAACAAACCAACGAGGCTTCCAAGCTTTAAGCAAAGCGCCCCGTTTGAACAGGACGCCCTCAAATGACCTGATAAAAAAGAAAAATAAGTGAATTCACACTGCTGGTCGAATGCCTGCCTGCATTGTGTTGGTCCTTTCTGAATGCGAGCAGGGCTAAGCCACCCGTCACCGTCCTCAACCTGTGAGCTCAGACGGTACCTGTTCTCCTCGTTCTTGGGGGTGAACTGGTTGTAGAGTGTGGCGGCTCTCCTGCTGACGCCGTTTGAGGCGGTGGGGCTGCTGTCCTCCCCCAGGCCGCTGTCCGGGAGGTGCAGCATAGAGCGGCGCTGGTAGGCCTGCAGGCCGGAGGTGGGGATCAGGCCGGAGAGCGACACGGACTGCTTCCGGAGCTGCGGTGTCAGAGAAAGTGCCGGAATCAGACGCGAGAACCGGGAAGAACACCAACCTCCTGGCACACTCTGCGCACCAACCCCACAACTTAAACGGACAGAACTGTAGAAAAAAAAGAAAACTGTGTGCAGTTTAACTGGAGTTTCGGTGAATGTTTCATTTAACATATCCTCCATCTGCACACAGTAAATGGTCTGGGTCAATCAAAAACATAGTGAAATGAAAGTGAACCCAGAAAGTGGACAATCCCCATCAGTAATATACTTAGGTCTATACTGCATTTTTATTTAACTCATTCTGCAGTTTAGGAATTTAGTAGGCACTTTTATCCAGAGCAACTTACTGACACCACTTACATTCTTTCACCTGCAATCCATGTATACAGCTAGATATGTAATAAAGTGATTCAGGTGAAGTGTCTGGCTCAAAGGCCGAACAGAAGTGCCCCACATAAGGACTGAGCCCACAGCATCACAGAGACAAGCCCACGTCCCCGGGCTGATTCCGGGAGTTCAGACTCACATTGCCCTCCTGCTTGAGATCGTCTTTGATGCTGACCTTCACCCTCTCCAGCGTGACCTGCCAGCGCTCGGGGATCTGACTCAGCTCCCCCTCGAGCTGCTCCAGTTCCTGAAACCAATTCACACGTCAACAGCACACACTTTAAGCATGACCCCAACAGAACAGGAATCCATTTGTCATTGATAGCTCATTGTTAGGCACCATGTCTTCTATATGGTAATGCTAACCTTATGCGTGACAGTTTGGTACTATGCTAGGGAAGGAAAGGCTACCTTGGCACTGCCTTTAAGATAGCCCTTTCACCAATGTACTTGCTACTCTGTAGCCTGTAAATATATCCACAAATGAGAGCTATTGTTTATTTATTACATTAGACCCTTTTAGTTGCATTCTATTTTTAATACATTAGTCACAGAACCAAGACTGACATTATACAAGTACAAGGCTGATACAAACTTTAAATTCATGTATTAAACAAAAATGGAGATTTTATGATGCCAACAATATAATAAGTATCAAATATAAATCAAGGGACAGAACAATCAACAGGTAAATTGCCGTGGCAGCATTGACCGAAATGTGGATATGCTTCATCGGGGACAGATACAGCTGTTGCACAGGAACAATGTAAAACATAATGAAACTACATTTCCCAGCAAGCACTGCATGTTGAGGAGGGGACTCACGGCCAGCAGCTTGGAGATGGCGTCGGGCTGGGCGCGGCCCACGCTGCTGTAGCAGGGCCACACGATCCTGCGCTTGCTAGTGGCGATGGTGTCCGAGTCCTCAGCGCCCCCTGTCTTTCCTGCCACCATCCTCCAGTCGTAGGACGGGCCCGTGGACAAAGTCTCCCCGGTGTAGTAGTCCCACTTACACAGGCTGGCCACGCTGATGCAAGGCCTCAGTACCGGCTTACATACAATTTAGAGTGAGAGAACACAGCAGGTCTCAGTTCACCTGCATCATTACCACCTTTTATTTGATAAAAAAAGCTAAAAATAGCCTAAATCACATTCTTTCTAGGCTGTTAACTCAAAATCCTGCCAGCATCTCAGGAATGCTAGAATGTGCTGGGCAATAGCAATAGCAAAGCCGCAAGGGTACAATCCAACTCTGCAAAAAATCCCCCTACACTGAATCATTATGCAAGCAGAGGCACTTAGACATGATACGCATCCGTCCAGGCCTGCCTGTTGATTTATAATGAGAACAAACACTGCTTGTTTTAGAGACTTGTTACTTTCCTTTTACATAATGGATCTAATATCATTCTGAAATTTTCTGATCACAGGAAACTCTGCAAATGCAAAAGCCATAGCACTAGTGCAAAATGCAAGAGACAGTGATGCTATTTTGGTTTAGTTCTGTCCTCCAGCTTGTTGGGTTTGAAATAAAGCACAAATATGAGGTTATGGAGCAGACTGTCATCCTTAATTTGAGGGCAGTACACGCACGCTGGGTGATCTGTGTAGGAATTACAGCCCAGAAAATTAGAAAATTGCATATAACTAGAAACTGCTCAGGCGTCTTTTCAAATAAAAGAACTGGGCAATTTATCATGCTGGGCTTGCCATCCTTGCCAGAATGGCTGATGTTTCAGAGACAGGACCTTGGACAGCTTTCGGGAACATGCAGCGGCTGTTTTGGTCAGTGTGAAAGGCACTGTTCTGTGAGAGAAGGCCCATACCTCAGACTCAGGGCTGTACAGGTAGTTAAAGAAGAGGGGGCTCCTCTTGTGCATTCGGCCTATATATTCCCAGATGCAGATCCCTTTCTTGGCCTGTTTGTCTCCCTTGTCGTCAAACAATGTGCCTTTGAAGAGAAAACACAATGCGAGGCACCTGAGGCTACCTGAAAACAAACCTCAAACTTCACCACCTTGTTCCAGGTGAAGAGCAATTCTTAAGGAATAAAACAGAAAAACGATTAATATTCCTAATTCAACCCTGGATTTCACTGCACAGAACCACCTTACATACTTTATATAATGTGCTGAAAGTGAAAACAATGTCTATCGACAGTGCATAATTAATACAAAGGGCTGTGTTTAAATTCATGCTTAAATACCATGTTCAAGTCGCTCATAGTCCGAGTCCAGGAGGAAGTTTTTGAAGCGATTGGAGACGTAGTGGTAGGCCAAGAACTTCAGGTACTGCTGGTTGAACTCAAACTCCATGGGATACTGATTGTGTATCTTGAATGAAAGGGTGAGACACCACATTTCAAAGGGACATTCAGGTTCCCCCATACGCACATGAATGTGTCACAATTTAGGAGTACATGCCAGGGAGTGTTCAGAATGCCTTGTGATGTAATTATTCTCAAAACAAAACATCAGAACAGCAGGGAACATGGTTTCCAGTCATGCTGTGGCCAAGGAGAACATTTTTCTCATTTTACATTCTGGCCACCTGGACATGCTAGGAAAAAAACAACAGCTGTTTATGGGACGAGTTGCTTCTTTTTCTGGATCTTGAACAACCGCCCCTATTATTTCCATCCCATTATTTATAATGCTTTAAGAGCATGACGTGTCAGCTAGCCCTGGCACTTGTCTTGATTGGTTTCAAAAGACAGACGCAGAAACTATGTGTTGAGTATGCAATAAACCCAGGAGACAGTGAAAACACCATGTTCTCAAAGGCTAGCACCAGGTTTCCAGTGCCCAACACTATAAATGTGTTAGAGAGTGGAATATTAAAAAAGGGAACTGTGCTGCAGATGACAGCTAATCCAACCTCCGGATAACAGTCAATTAGAGGGGGAAAAAACTCCCAAGGAACATCGCTTCATCTGAATGACTTGCCGGACCTAGGGAGTGCGCACAACAGAAACGGACAACGTATTGACAATGACAGCTGTAACTGTCATTTTGTTCCGCTCCACTAATTCTAAGAGTTTCCCTTCACTTGCTCCACGCTGGAAGAATGTGATGACTTCATGGGGAAAACGGGGCCGGAACTGAGTGGGGTCATGATGGGGTGTGATTTAGGCGGGGGTGGAGGGTGGGGGGGGAACAGAATGAACACAGTGGGGTCATGATGGGGTGTGATTTAGGCGGGGGTGGAGGGTTGGGGGGAACAGAATGAACAGAGTGGGGTCATGATGGGGCGCGATTTAGGCGGGGGTGGAGGGTGGGGGGAACAGAATTAACACAGTGGGGTCATGATGGGGTGTGATTTAGGCGGGGGTGGAGGGTTGGGGGGAACAGAATGAACAGAGTGGGGTCATGATGGGGCGCGATTTAGGCGGGGGTGGAGGGTGGGGGGAACAGAATGAACGGAGTGGGGAGCCTCTGAGGTATGAGGGTCAGAGAGGAGGAATGACAGGGTGCGTTTCAGACAGAAGGGGCTAAGGGGCGGAGCGCAGGGCGGTGATGAAGCGCCAGGTGGGTTGGACGGGGCTTCAGCCTGCCTGGTGCACGCAGTCCAGGAACTGCAGGAAGACGGGCGTGAATCCGCTGCCCTGGCTGCTGGGGGTCAGGGCGCTGCGCTGGCTGAACTTGTGCCCGAAGGACAGCCACTCCTTCTCCAGCAGCACCTGGAAGCCCTCAAGGGTCCTGTAGAACGGGTCGCTCAGCAGCTGCACCAGAGACACCACCTGGGGGGAGCACAATTACAATCAGCGCACTTCTGCTCTCTCACAGGGGGGGCTGGGATTACGGCGTGGAGCTGGAGCGTGTGACCGCAGCATCTGCTCCCGCACACTCAAACGCCATGACAGCGGGAAACGCTGACGGCAGCGGCTGCTGTACGTTTCTTCAGTGGGACCAGCAGATGGCTCCATCGCCCCCCTCTTTTCCTCTCGCGGAGAGGAAGAATACCCCGGCATCTCTTCCCTCGCAATATCATTGCTCGACAGAAACGGGAGATCTCAGGTTCAAAGCCTGTGATCCCTCTGTGGGTTTCCTGTAGCCGAAACTGACAGTCCCAATAGTATGAAAAATAGCTGGGACCAAGAACACACCTCTGGGGTGCTTCTGCTTACTTTAACCTGAAGGACAATGTTCAATCCATGCACATTAAAGACAAGTAAAACAGGTAAAAGTGAAACAACCCTCACCATTTAGTTTTCATTTAGAGTTATGCAATCCTGTATTATTCAAATACCTTCATTATACACACCTACATTATAATCCAACGTCTAATGATTAACGTATTCACAGTGTCATCAATGTATCATAAAATAGATTTTTAGGTCACAACGCATGCGCAATGTGATTGGCTGGCGTACCTGGGTGGTGACGTCCCAGCCGTCCTCCAGGCTGACGAGCACAGAGGACCCACCGTCCAGCAGCTCCGCCAGCAGTAGAGCCAGCTGCAGGATTTTGTGAAGCTGTTCAGGTCACAGACACAAACAGCGCACAAATCAGTCTCCCGACAACAGAAATTACCTACTTTATTGGCCCTGTAATTTCAAATATGTTAGGTCTGCTGCAAATGGACTAAGTTCATTGCTATTTGAGGCCCTTAAGTGCCTTTGCCAGGACTTTCAAGGATATAACCATAATATATGATACTATTAATGCTCAAGCGGGGGAAATGGGAAACTTGACCCCTTTCCCATCTGTGAGCCTTGTTTCTCTTGGGAAAATGGGTTTTGAACATTTTAAAGAATCTCACAAGAGGGCAAAAGACGTCAGGGAAAGCCAGAGCTGTGAGTGGGTCTCAGGCTGCCGTTAGCAGGCAATGGAAGCTTCATGAAGTAGGGGGGCAGGGAAAAAGAGAGGAAAGGGGGGGTAGCAGTTTCAGGACTCACCTGTAGGATCCACTCGGACTCCTCCAGGGCCTTGAGGAAGGTGTCCTCTGTATCCTGTGGACCTGAGCTTGGCACACACGCACGCAACAGCTTCTTGAATGCGCTTTTTACCTGCCGTGTGTCGGCAAAGTCTACTGGCACCAGCTCACAGTTCAGAGCTGCATCCAGCTTGAAGCCCTTTCGCAAGAACAGGGAGGTATGATTGTTACTGTCAATCAAGCAACGTTTGATTGGCACAGGACAGCAGACATGGACAGCAGATATGGCAGTTTGCAATTAAACAGTTGAAGACATTTGTCCTACAGTAACTGTACAGTAACAATTAGGCACAGTATCATAATCCGGTTTGTCCATAAAACACATGACTAGAGATGAAGAACAGCCCATTAACTGTGATACAGTTCTTCACTACCATTACATTATGACCAGGTAACACTGACCAGGTACAGTCTAAACACTACAGCTTTAGACTGTAGTCAACGCATCAAATAAGTGAAATACAAAGCCATTCATTCCATTCTTATTCACTACATTTGTAGTTCTTCATAGGACTGAAAAGTTCTACCAATTTACAAACAACTGACAATATTTTGATTCAAGGAGATAACGTTTGTCTTCTGCAATGGTTAGATAATAGTATAAAAATGTCGAAGAGATCACAAAATCACAAAATCACACAAATTGTGAAGAATTTTCTTCTTTGGTCACAAATGGTTATTCATCAGTTCCATGCTCCAAAGCCAGCTGGAGAGATCACTGTACAAGTGCTTTAGACTGAAACAATCCTTATTCAATTACCAAGTCTAGTGTAATCCACAAAACTATTATTCTGTATTTTCAATGGTTGGAATTCACCACACTGCTTATTTTCAATGATCCAGGACCACAGTGAAGTGCCATCTGAATGTGAGGGAGGCCACATCTGCTGATAGATTGAGCTAGCAGAGGGGTTGGCAACCCTGGTCCTGGAGAGCCGCTGGGTGTGCTGGCTTTCGTTGTTACTCAGTACTTAATTGAGCAATGATTACACAGTTAACTCGTATCACCTTGTTTTTTGGGTTTGAATCAGTTGCTTATTTAAGGTGAAAATCCAGCACACCCTGGGGCTCTCTAGGACCGGGGCTGCGGACCCTGGAGCTAGAAGGAACACAAGAGTGCAAACGTAGGCTGTCCACGCACCCTGAGGTGGGATTTCTCCCCGAAGATGTAGAAGGCGGCCTGCTGCTTCAGCAGCTGGGCCTGCAGGCTCTCGCTGCCTGCAGGGGGTGCCAGGTCGTTCCCCGCCAGCCGAGCGCCGACCTCCGCCGCCGTGGGGTGGGGAGAGAAGCGGCTGCTGGAGCGGAGGCTCGCCCACACACCTGATGGACAGAGAGCGGAGCGCGTCTCAGAGCAGCTAAACTAGACTCGCACACAAGGGACAAAGAAGAGGTCACTCATTAGCTTCATCCAACTGACCAACAATCACACGAAGGCGCAGTCACACTACAACGAAGAGAAAGCTGCCCCAATAGACTATATTACAACACACAAACGCAGTGCCACACAGGGACACTGCAATTCATAAAACAGTACAGTGCATTGAAAATGACAACACTAATATTTGTCAGAAGAGGACGCACTAACATAATAGAGCCAACTAACACAACAATAACAAGCCACAGCTATTCTGTAAAACCTATTGACTCACTGACTTGGAGATACTGTACACTGTGTTACGGACTGGTAAGCTGTGTGCTGACACATCACATACCACATTGACTGAAACATGCTTTATCTCTATGACAACACTGCTACATTACGCTGCAAGAGTAAACCACTGAGACACAGGCACAGCCACAGCAAAATGACTATTTAGTTGGAGGGTTGTACATATTGCAAAGCCCTATTTAGAATCTGCAAAGTACATGCCTTTGGGAGTGAGACTGGAAATTAGTGGATGACTGGTTCTCTGAAATTTGAAAGGGTTCAGAAAATGAAAGAGGAAAATATTAGAAACAGTGGAAATAATATAACTATACCTTGACTGTTGACTCTCCCCTTAGCAGTGGGTTTTTGGTTTGAGTGAGTGAATAGTTTATCCCTGTACTCAAGCACTGGTAGATTAGGGATGTGGGGAGGGGAGTGGGATGAAAGGCACAGAAAGATTAGATCAGACAGAAATCAAAAAACACTCCACTTTCACTGACCCTAGGATGGACTGACAAACATTATGTCGCGATATGATCACATGAAATGAGTGTTATTTTGGAGTTTTTGCTTACGCAATGTCACATGATGAGAGAGAGTTGACAGAGTAGCATGCACATGATGATTCACAACAAGGAATGGGTATATTACACCAGAAAAGGAATCCTATACATGTAACCCCAATGGGCTTCAAAGTGGTTTTATAGCTGAAAAAAAAACACCAATTCCTAAACTCGCAATCGGTGTGTCCAGCCAAAGTGCTGTTTCCACAGTCTGGGACTGCCCGACGATGCTAGAACCAACTGTGGATAGGAGTCCCAAGGCAGGAGCTTAATTCGCCATAGCACCACCTAGGGAGGCAGGGTCAACAGTTTAGCCCTCGCCTCACTGCACAATAACGACTCCTCTGGTTGGCCAGGCACCTGGACTCTGCTTGTTCTGTAGCGAGATGGCTGCAGAGCCCAGCTTGTGGCCTGCAGCAGCTGGCTGCAAACTGCAGTGATGCAACAGACTTACATTTGCAATTAGGCATTCCGAGTTTGGGAATTGCTGAAAATAATGGGATAAAAAGTAAAATAACACGTAACGGCAATTCCCAGTGCGAAATGAAACGTGGGGAACCACTGACAAATCTTTGAATGCCCAAAGGAAATAAATACTGAGATTGTTCTCGGTCTGCTTGCTAAATAGTCACATAAGCCAAATATTTTTTGTATGAGGAAATGTTTATTTAAGTCTTTGTATTATTACAGTCAATGTCCATGCAAGCAGCCTTGGATGGTGAAGTAGTACAAGTTCTCCTGCAGGTGCAAAACAGTGACTGCATTACACTTATAATGGGAACAACTCTTGATTAGCATGTACTGCCAGGGATGAAGAAAAATAAATAAAAATGATCCAGTGAGTCAGTCATGAGTCAGTTCCCCAATTGTGGACAACCGTCCATGGTTCCATGCACACCATTCGGCAGGCCCTGCTGGAACCAGGGCTTGGAAGTGAGCTACACCCAACCTCAAGGATTCTCCAACTGGAAAGGCTGCCAGTGCTTAGCAGAGACGGCGTCAATTGTGACATGGTTGGACAAAGAGATAACTGCCAAGCACAACTGACCTTGGGGTCATGTTGGATTAGTGTGCTGACATGATACTTATGTCTACAGGTTCCCCCCCCCCAGACTAAATAATGAGGTAGTATGTACATACAGCAGGATGAAAAACAAAACAAAGGAAAACAAACAGCCCCTTAAAAAATAAGTGCTTTATCCAGAAGTGACTCAGATGGCTACAGACAGATACTTGTAGGAATGTGGTCAATAAACAGGGGGGGCAAGGTCATCTGCAATGCCTCCAGCTGTGAACAATCATTCTGTTCTTAAAAGCGACAAAAATGTATATTTCTGTCCAGCAGACCAGATCATTATGGCAGCCGAGTGAAATACATTATCTGGCAGACAATATATCTGTACCAGCCATTTGATTCCAAGCTTAAGGTCGAAGCTCATTCTGGATGATTCATGAATTTTTTTGCCAGTACAGAATTTCAAATATTTACAGGCCTGAGGCCGCAGGTTGAAAATGCTTGACCTCAGGACAGCGGACTGGTTCCACTTGATGGAGCACAATTTACACACTCAGTCCATCTTTTCAGTGCTTTGGGGCGAAACATCTGCTCATTTCGGCAGCTTCTCTGAGCTGGGGTTTTGAAGTGAGCCAAGACTAACAGAGACAGCACGCTGGGTCTGGAGACAGTTTGTGCTTTGGGGAAACGGTGAATGTCTTCCGACGACCCGTGACATATTCTTGTAAGGACTAGAACCGGGACTCCATAGAAATGTAAGTTATCTGAACCAACTGGAGCGCACGCGTCTTTCGGGTCACAGATAAAACAGGCTTATGGATGAAACGCTGCCCTTTAAAACAGCGATTCCGTTTATTCACTTCATCGCTTCACTTCACTTACCTCCTCTCGCAAAGCTGTTGGAGAAGGGCGACTCCAAGTGGACGGGAGTCATCTTTGGTATCCTTGATGTTCGCCTCTCACTGCCTGGAGTGGACCCCACAGAAGAGAGATTAGCACAAGGACAATGGCCTTTTTTGTTGTTTTGTTTTTGCTTACAAAGTACAAGGAACGGTGCATTGGGGCAAGCGATGCATCTGATTACTAAAATGATTACTAAAACTCCTCATACCGCCAGAAGAAAATGGCCTCTGCTGTTGGCAGAGCAGCAGGCAGCCGATATCAATCTGCACGCTCAGGCTTGATTATCCTAAGCTAGTGTAAGGGTGACTGGTGTTAAATGAGCCGTGTGCTGTTCCACTCTGGACTTCCATTGCATGCGTTTGGAAAAGAATGATTCCAGTTTCTGATTAAATGTTTGTTTGAGGTAAAAACAAAAATTCTTGCGTACACAACATTTACCTTATTAAACACAAGAGAAAGTAATCCAATTAGTTCCAAGGACTTTAATCCGTGTCCTCTGAAGACTTTATTCACGTAAAGAGATGGATGTCATTTCCCTTGATTGGGGATTCATTTTACCCTAATTCTATAGACAAAGCATCTTAGCTCCGGACCACAAGACAGGATTTGGGACATGTCAGAGTTCTGGTTCTTGCATTCTTTGCTTTGGAGCGGAGACAAATGCTTGAGACATTAACTCAGCGAGATCTGAGCAAAGCAAGGATGCTGTACGCCTCCTCTTACATAACACAAGGGCAACAACTGTGGTTCCTTCCATAGGGGAGGACATGATTCACAGTGCATCCCAAATGGAAACTAATGAGATAAACAACTGGAGGACCACACAAAAATCACAAACAAAACATAGGAACAATAGCGTGGAAAACAAGAAACACACACAAAATGAAAGTGGAAGGGAAAAAAAATGAAAGGGCACTGTTATCCCTTAGATACCTGGAGATAAGCCAATGAGAGAGCGGTTGGAGAGGGTGTTATTCCCGTTCATTTTGAAGTATATGGGGATTGCGCTCAGTATGGCCTGAAGATATTTCTCCTGCTCCAGGCTGCTGGAGGACTCGGAGGATGAGACAGGAGCTGGAAAGCAGCAACAGAAAATGTCCAACATTAGGCCTTCCACACATTGCCAGGCACAAACGGTTACAAATACCCTGATTAATACAGCTGATAACAAAGCTGGCTAATTCAGTATAATCAAGACATCTGATGTTGTCCTAAAACTCTCGGATAAGAAAGTTCAAATAATAAATCAATTAGTCACTGTCATCACATATAGTTATAACTTGCATATGACTTGCCATTGAAAAAAGATTATGACAAGCCTCATAAGAGAGGTCTTGAATCCTGAACGGAAGTGGAAGAGATAGCTGAGTGAGACCTACTAGTAGAGGAGGGGTTCTGAGATTTGAAGAGCCCAACTACACCCTTGCCATGGAAGCCACCGGAACGAATCAGCACGGCCTTGGTACGGGGGTGCCTCCAGCAAACCACGGGCAGACGGTTGTGTCTGTAACAGCGTGCCACCTTCTGCAGGCTGCTGTCCTGAACTGACTGAGGGACCACCAGCAGCCCAGGGTAACTGTGGAGGCAGTAGTTTGCTCCAATCAATATCATAATCGCAACTGAAATGCGTAGTTCACTAATAACAGCACCAGATAACTCCAGTGACACTGAGGTTAATAATTTTCCTTCAGATTAGCAGGACAATACATTCTGAAAATGCATTTTCCAGAATGACAGAAAATAGAAAATGATTAATTGAATGACTTGATATTGAGTTGAGGAATGTGACCTGCGGCACAGTGAGTAGAGCCGGTTGACAGCCGTGACTCTAAACTGCTCGCCGCTCTTGGAGCGTGACGAGCTGGCGGTGATGGTGCCGAGGCCCAGGCGCTGGTAGTCGCGGAAACAGGCGCGCTCTACCAGCTGCTCCATAGTGGACTTCTCCGAGGTCCGCAGGGTGCTGCTGGTCGGCTGCTCCCCATCATCTGACACTGCAACATACCATCCGCGCAACAGAACAGTCAGCAGTGGACAGTTTCCACCCACCAATCACCCAGAAAATATCTGCAACAGTGACCAGTTGGGCTTGGGCCACTTGTTTTCCTGTTCCTACCCGAGATGTCATCATCGTCGTTCCAGGTCATACGCTTCTCATTTTTCTTTGCCATGTTCTGACGTCCAATCGTCATCATTCCCGCTTTCTTTGCTCCTTTGACCAGGGTCTTAGAAAGTGTGCTACAGTGATGGGCAGAGTGAAACAGTACAAGATGATACCTCTAAGTTACACCTCTACATTTGAGACTATAGCATGCTGACGTCTGTAGTCCAGGCACAAAGACTCACCGAAACCCTGTGTTCCGCTCCTTCTGTTTAGGGTGGGTGAGCTGGGGGACGGACTGGCCCACGGCGAAGGCGAACATGCTGAAGATGGACTGGGGGTAGCGCAGTCTCTGAAGGTGCTTCCTGAAGATCTCCACCATCTCTGAACTCACCTCCTCATCAAAGGCAACTTTGATCAGCTGAACCAAAGAGGAAGAATGGGCACACAGCTCACATCCACATTTATAACAACACATAAGACGCATTTCTAGAGAACAACATGATTACAACTGAACAAACGAAGATGGCAGTGGAGAGGGAGACCCATTTCTAAAGTGAGGAAAACTGTACTGAAAACTGAAATGTGTTATTTAGCTGATGCTTTTATCCGAAGCAACTTACAGTTGATTAGATTAAGCAGGGGACAATCCGCCCTGGAGCAACACAGGGTGAACCACCAAACTTCCGGGTCCCAGTGATGTACGGGTACAGGCTCACTGGGACAGCCTTGCAGCCCCTCTTGCAGTTGCTACAGTTAATAACTTCATTTAAAATCAAATAAATCCTTCTAATGTGTGGTCTGATTTGCAGAGCAATGACCCTTGTGTCTCTATATCCTTCATGGCCTTGTGGTTCTCCACTCCCCTGTCATTGCCTGATGGTTCAGAAAACCCTGGGTCATTAAAGAACTTAATGACAGACAGATAATGGACCCCAGACACTGGTTGTTGGCAAAGCACACAGTAGAGGCATGCGCTTGCACATGAGGACAAGCAGCCCCTTCCCAAGCACATTTTTATGGTCCATGGTGGTCAAAGATCAGAATGAACCATGAAAATATTTAGTGTACATTTCAAGTATTGTGAAAAACCAAGTGCTGGATTGTAAAATACTTTTTACTGAAATATAGCTAAACATTTTCACCATGATAAGGAATCATATCTATGTTGATGTTACAACAATGAATAGATATGACAGATATAAATTAAATACAACTGAATCATTATTTTCATGAGAAAACGTAACCATATTAAATTAAAAAGTTTTTTGTAAAATACAAAATGAGTTGAGTGCCATCTAAAATTGCCATCACCATGACGGGGTTATGGTGGTGATGATGACCGCCATAACCCCATCATGGTGATTACCATGGCATGAAAGTGCCACTGCCTGGTTCAGTACCTGGAAAGAGGCAGACCTCATCTGCAGGCCCTCCTGCATGTTTTGCTGGAGCTGGTTCTGAATGTTGATCTTCTTCTCCTTGGTCAGGGTGGAGACCGGGAAACTGCGGATCACTGGTTGCTCACCCACTGCCAAACCAAACATCAAATCAATCAAAACAACCTCAGTCTCATCACGAATGGGCCCTGACTGAACAACTCACTTAAACCCATATACTAATGACATTGAATGAGTAGATATAGCAAGGATTAATTAGTCAAATTAACTAGATCCAATTTTAAATGGAAATGGTACAATAAGTGGTTGCCACACTGCCTGGAATAGCAGAGTGATTTGCCTTTCCAGCCTACAATACAACTGTATACGGAGAACATTCTGGATAAAAGGCCCATCTTATGTGAGCTCAATGCATGTACCTAAGGGGTCGTGAGGGGTGCCCTTGAAGATAACGCGGTAGGTGGTAAGGAAGAGAGCTCCCTCTGCTGGCAGGATGTGTGGCCCGCCAAGAAGTCCCCCTGTGGCCTCCTCGCGCCCATCGGGGTCCAAGACCACACGCAGACCCTCTGACACAAACTCCTCCCCCGGGAGCAGCAGGGGCCTCAGGATCTTGGGCTGGAAGAGACCCATTTGGACCGAAATTAGCACCACATGCTAACTGGCTACAAGCAGACCATACCAATGCCACTTTCGGTCATATTTTATGGACTTCAAAACACAGTCAATAAAACGACTGGTAACAAATTGCAACATATTGTTTCAGCACAGACTGTTATTTGTGTGTATATTTTTTCGGCCTTCACATTCTTCATAGCTTGGATAATTTAGTTTTATTTTTATTATTCAAATGCATGTCGCTTTCTTCAATCCAAAACACATGGATTTCGGTCTGTGAAATTTCCGTTCAGTGAACCCCAAAATGATTGTTCCTTCAACAACAATATATTGTGGAATTTTGGAAACTGCATGACTGACACTGGAGGAGGTTTCCAAGGCGATCTGTTCTTGATACACAACGGCACCAGTTGAACAAACACTGCGCCGAGTTAAGACGGGAGACCTTTTAGCGCCAGGAGCCATTTCATCTCCTGACTCTGATGCTTTCCCTCCAGCCCCCCAGTGAAGCCTGCCATCTCTTCCCAATCAGCTTTCTGTAAGCTCAGCGGCTTTTCTGACTTTTATGAGTATCGCATTCTTGAGAGGTGATGTATGTGACAAATGCATGAAAACAGATAAATCTGTGTTCTGGAATTCCCGGGGAGATGACACCACCACTGCTAAGTTTCGTAACTTGGCGTAAGGGAGGAGTTTTGGTTTCTGTGGAGTTAAATGCTGCGATGTCGCTCATGTTCCCCAGATGAATATGTGCAGTGTTGGCATAGACAGGGCCTGGGAGTGAGGGTCGGGTTGGGCTGCCCGAGTGCCTTCACTGCAAGGAGCAGGAATATTGGAGTTTCCCAAGAAAACACATGGTTACTACTACCCAGTGCTTCCCGGAACCAAATGTCCTACAAAAAATTTCCCACACAAACATTTCCCAATCACAAAAAGAACCAGAGTTCTGATGTAGCCCTCAGGTAAAGTTTCGGAGTGTCAAATTTCTGGAAAGTTGCCAAGCACCTGAATAAGCCGGTCAGCTGGTTTACTTCAGAACCTCACACACCAGCAGAAAATAACATTAAATAATGTGAACTAACGGCATATCTGGGCCCAGCATTGCAGGCAGAGGGAACCCTGTCACAGTACCTTCTGAATGGGGGGGAGGCGCCGACTCTCCCGGTGCACTGATTCCAAGGTCTCCATCTGCATGGCAACAATTCCTAAAACACATGAAAAGAACAGTCAAAGCGGTTAGCTTCCTATTAGGGCAAGTACACCTGTGACAGTCGTCTGTTCTATTTTGAGGCAAGAGAGCAGCGGATTGCTAAACCTTCCCAAGGGGTCCCGTCCAGCACCCACCTGGAATCATGCTGTGCAGGTTCTTGATGTGCTCTTGACTGACCCCGCTCTCCGTGCACACCTTATCGATGAAGCGGGCGATGAACCTGGCCGCCGAGTTGGCGATGTCACTGTTCTCCGAGTCCTCAAAGCCACTCTCAGTATCAAAGCTCTCGGCCACGCTGCCGGCGATGCTGTTGGACACAGAGCAGCCTGACGGTAAGTGTATGCTGGGATTGCTCTGTAAAAAACAATGGTAGACTGTGGACTATTGAAACAAATAGGGAAGTGGCCGTAATGACAGGGACTGTATATAGGCCACCTATATCTGAACGTGGAGAGGCAGTCCTCCGTTTAAGATTAAGAGAGATCAGTTATACTATCCAGGCCCTCGCACTTCTGAGACATGGCCTATTTCAGGAATTCTGTTTTCCATGTGAAACAATGATCCAGTGCTCTTATTGAGCATACAAACATTGCAACGTGTTCCAGAATTTTTGTGAGAAACGAAATAATTCTGGAAAGGATACAGCCATTAGCAACATAAATAGGAACAGAACAACAACCCCTTCTCCCATCCCCTGCAAGAATCCTCAAAACTGACACGAAGTGCCCATTTCTGCTTTCAAAACAAAACAAAAAAACAGCAATACTGAACAATACTGAAGTCCCTTTGAGGCAGATCTCACCAGTGAATTGTTGTGAAAGTGGTACTGAATGAGAGAGTGGAGCTCTGAGGAGATATCAGTTTGGCAGAGCAACCTCACTGCCTGGGAAAAGCCACACTTCCCCAACTCATGTTCCCAGTTTCTGTTACTGTACACAGGGTATCTGCAAGCACTTTCAATTTAGACTCTTGTACAATCCAAGAGAACACTCGGTGTACATTCCACTTCTTGGACTACATGAGTCATATTCCCTTCAATCACCAATATGCAAATATTTTGGGAGGAGCCTTTTTTATGCAGTACTAAATTGTAACTTCATCAAGTAGTCATACAAAAATAAGGGATCTCCCTGCATATGGAGGAAGCACCTACATCTCCTCTAAAGATGGGACAAATCACTAGAACAATGGTCTTTAGAGCGGAGAGAAGCCCAATTTCACACCATACACGTGTGGCCAATGGTTGGCTTCATGGCCATAGCACTTGCTGCGGTGTGACCAAAGCTCTTTCTGTAACCCCCTCTGCATTACCCCTCAGATAAAGTGAAAAAGTTCACTCCTCAGGAGAAAGAATGAAATAAAAAACCCCAGCAGAAGGACGAGCGTGGGCTCAGACTAGCCTGTTGGTGACTATGCTGTTGCTGCCGCTCTCCCAGTCTCCGGCAGGCGTGGAGCGGAGCAGCTTGTTCTTGCTGCTGTCCAGGGGCACCAGCAGGTAGACCATGAGGCTGGCGTAGTGGATGGCCTGGCTGAACACCGTGCTCTCCTCGTTCTTCACCAGCTCCTGCTGCTTCTCCTTGCCCAGGTTAGGCCACACCCGCAGCTGCTCGGCGGCCAGGCCCATGGCCGTACGCTCCGAGTCGGGGGGGCCGAGGGTGGGGGGGCCCCGCTCCTGAGGGGGAATGCCGTGCCAATCAAGCTCACAAACTGCATTTTCAAACGACGGATATTTATAAGAATGTTCTGTTTTTCCTTAACATTGGGAAGATCTCCTAATTTTATAGGGTATATGATTTCTGGAAGAGCAGTGTTGAAAAGTTTGCAAACTCTTCCAGCTCCTTAATGAAACACTGTCAGAGAAATATGCTACATATGCACATTTTATGAGAAATGTAATTATGTATGTTTAATGCAAGTTCAACCGGTGCTTATATACAGACACTCGGGGCACATAAAAGTCACCCAACAGTAACAGAGGCATTCCAGAGGCACTGAGGTGAAGAATCCCCCCTGAACTCTCACCTTCAGCCTGGCTATGAGCCCTGGCTTCTCCTCTGGCGTGTTGAGGTACAGTGACCTGATCTGGTTCTGTACTTCACTATAGAACGTTGTCTCCCAAAACTGCTGGTTGGTCCAGATAGGGTGGTCCTGTACACAGGTGTAGGCAAACTGGTTCACTCCTGGAGCCAGTTTCTGCAAATCAAAGCCAACAGCTTGGTTAAACAATTTGGAAATACAGATACAGATTACATACAGGCTGCATTATGACAGATTACACGGTTGAACCATCTAGACACCTGTGTTTGCTTATTCTTCATACTGCTCCTTTGGGACTTCACAGACCAAGTTCCCCCCACCACAAAGTTAACTGGTCTACAGTGAGCAAGCCTCTTGTATAATATGTTTAAAGAATACAAAAACAAGAACCAAGATATACATAAACAACAGAGCTGCCAAATCAGCCTGTCTACACAACCTGGAAATTCACTGCGACCATAAATCACAGCAGCCCGCTGTTTTTCCTTCCATGTCCCCGTCAAGGAACCCGAGACGCTGTGGTGAGGCTGAACAGGACAGGGCGCATTTCTATGGGCCTGGATGCACACGGCAGCACCTGCTGTTTATATTCTGAGTCGGGAATGCGTTCTCACCCACACAGCCATGGAAATGGGATCAAATGGAGACAATTCCCCACCAAAGAGTGTTGACGTTGCACAGTGAAAGAGTCACAAGTCCAGTATAATGAGAGATGGGCTGCCACTGGAGGTGCTGCAGTCGGCTGAGGTCCTTTTCCCATTAGAGGGCAGCAATAGGTCATCTGATCCACGACCACGGCCTGCTCCCGGCATAGTGTGCCATGAAAGTGCAAAATTCAAATCCACACCTAATCCTCTTATCTGCTCTTGTGTTAACAAAGGCGTGTTTCACAATGAAAAATCAGTTAAGTATGGATTTATTTAATTAAGAAGAATAATGCCAATGCTGGAGCTTATTCGGATACTTTGTCTTCGCTCAGTGAACATAATGGACCTTAACTGCACAGTGCTCCATAAACACTCAATCGTAAAGCATATGCACTCGTGGAAGAAACCCCCAGAGACAAATCTGTCACTGCGTACTGCTTTTCAGGAGATGGCTAAAGCTGACTCTATCCAAGAGATTTGCAAAGTATCAGAATGGATTACTCTGTCTAGACTAATTTAATTAAGTCCTAGATATAAACACAGAGTTGCCTCACAGCTTTGCTTTGTTTAATAAAAAAGAGGACACAGAAATTGTTATTTTACGATAGCCATCGTAAGGCAAAATGTCGACAATCCCCAGGGTCAGATTCAGAATATTTATGTTCATCACAGTTAAATCTCACTTAGCTCAGTAATGTCTAATTTCAGATCCAACATTCGCAGCAACATCAGCCTTCCACTGGACCACCATGTCCTGGCTGACCCTGGGTAACTCAAAAGCGAAGATCCAGGTTTGCAAGGCCCATGCTCACATTAGCTGTGGATGGCTGGGGGGGGGGGGGGGGGGGGTAATCAATGGTGCAAAACAGAAAAGTAAACTGCCAGGGGACTGGGGGCGTAATGAGCCTCAAACACATGAAAACAGGCCTAATAGTTTGTTTTCATGCTAGTGACAGAGTCAACAGCTCATAACATCCGACAACATTTTTGGGACAGAAGTGAATTTCATCAATGATCAGCCCCAAGTAAAGACAGAAAGAGCCACCAGCTCCCTCATCAACCTCAAGATTATGTATAAACACTCTTTGGAAAAAATGGCCAAGTGGGTAGCCTTTAAACTCAAAGTAAACCACACAACTGTAATCGAATGGCACATGTAACAAAATTTTTTGAAACAATCTACATATAAGCATAAATGTGGTAATTCATACATTTGAAAATGTCAAACAGTGCAACCGGAAAGGAAAATGATAACAAGTTCTGCTGAAGAAAACACAATCCTAGCATGTAAGATAAATGAGTAGTGTTCAGCAATTATAAATGTTCTATGGGATAAAGTAAACACAGAGAAGACAAACTGTGCTTGCATCGTCTTACAAGATTGCAGAGGTCAACGAGCAAAGTCTGCCATTTCTTTTTTTTATGAAATCCAAGCTCAAATATGAAAATCCTCATGTCAGATTCTTTAACTGCACAAGAATCTGCTAAAGAAAGAATGCAAACAGCCAAAAGAATGCAAACTTTCTATATCACTGATTTTTAATAATATTTAGTCCTTGGCCACAGTCCTTAAGAGTGATTTATATTCCGCAAAGAAGCCAGGACAAGGAAGGCATGTATTCTGATAAGACTTCCCAGATATCACCACTTAAATTTGAAGACACAAAAAGTCAGCGCCGTACCAAATTGAAGTCGTTACTTTACCGTGAGTGCACTGAATCATGCCACCTGATTGACTGCAGCTCTTAATTACTTACACTTTTTCACCCGGCAAAACAGTGATGGCAACTCATTCTAAAGAAGGTGAGTGACAGTAATGAGATAAGAAAGTGTTCATAAATTACCACAGAAATGCAAAGGAAGAAGTTACGAAAGAAAGAGTTATGGGTGCCGGTAGTGAGAACGCTGAGCCCCAGCGCGAGTAGTGTGAGCTGGACAATATGAAGCAGTGGGTCAGGAGTGATGGCACTGAGTCATGGACACTAATGATAGATATTAATAAGCCCCCGCACCACACGGCCGGCCCACGCGCCAGGCATGCTGCCCTCCCGTAAGTGAGTCCTCACACAGCAGAGATAATATTAACTTGCTGAGAGGTGGCTGACACACTCAGCTACCTTCCTGTGCTTTGAGAGAGAGAGAAAGAATCATTACAGCGGAGATAATCTTTACCTACCGAGAGGTGACCCTCAGATTATGTTTCATTCTCTTTTTTAAATCAGCAGAAAGAATCCATCTCTCATGCTGACAGATTTACGCGCACTGCCAGCTGTAATTCACTGCCCTCATTCAATCTGCAAATTCCTATCAGGGACATTTAAGCTGTTTTTTAAATAACCCTATACCCAACAGTCTCATCTAGATGACTTCAGAGGCCAAATTATTAACAGCGAAGATAAATAATGTTTTGATTGCACAATTCACAACTTTCCATGAAGGAAAATTAGGGTTTTGAAACTCAAAAGAAGCAAAACTGGAATATTACAGACAGCTTGTTACTTTCCAACTTAGCAGTAAGGAGGCGGTGCCCATAAAATGACCTTGACCCAAAAGGTATGCCAGCACCCCTGGAGGGGGTCCAGGCTAGTGCAATAGTTTCTATGAGGGGTGTGGATGCCCGCATGGATGCAGACTGCCATCCTTGCCAGCCAGACGTGGAATAGCACAGCATGCAGCTGCCTGCACACACACAGAGGCTATGTAAAGCAGGGGTGAGGGAGATGAGCCCTTTCCCTGCTTCTTAAATTGGGCATGAGGAGGAGGCAGTGCCTCAGCTGCCCGCTGTGAAACTGACCACACAAATCTGGTGACTTTTAATTCAGTCACGTCTTTTAATAACACCACGTACCCTCTTCAGATTTCCACATACAGTGGAGAAGGCAGCACATTATAAGGGACGGACACCTAAAGCAGCTAATCCCTATCCAGGCTCGAAGGCATTCCCATCACAAGTTTAAAAGGGCTATATTAAAAAGGTTTTATATTTTGAAATAATTTGCTGATTCTTTATAGAGTCAGTGTCATAAGTTAGGTCAGGGACCCCCTACAGAATCTTCAAGGACCTCCAGGGATCAGAGGGGACCCACTGTTGAAAACCCAGGACCTAAAGCATTGCATTTCTTGGAACATGTAATGTAGATCATTTATGCTGTTTCATGGTTGCCAATTGCATCCCTACAGTCTTGCTATAATGCAAAATTCAAGGGTTCTTCAAGAAACTTCAGAGGAAATGATGCCCTTAGGACAAAGAACACAGATTAAACAGAACTCGTATCAGTTAATTTGTAGCTACATTAGTAGCCATGGAAAACGTCACATGGGATTCCAATGGGATCCCTATGTGGAAAAGGCAGTTGAGGTGAAAGTGATATGGTTTTAAAGAATGTGGGAGTGATAAAGCTGAGGTTTCATTCCAAACGGCACAAACATTATTCAGGGGAACTATGCTGCAAAACAAAGCACAGCTCTCAATGAGTTAGACATCCACACCAGCTCCAACATGGCACATCAGCCTCCATAGAGTCTGGTTCATGAAAGCATTCACTGACTGGCAGTCCCATGGGGGTGAAACGTTATTGGCCATTGTATCACCCTCTAGGGGAGGGTACCCCACTCGCTTGGCAATGGCTGCTCTGATTGGTTAGATGCCTATGATCAGTCTGCAGGACCTGGGTAGCCCCCAGCACAGTGGAATGTTGTAGGGATATGAACCTGCACTTGTGATTTGGGGAGAAAAATTCAAAGCACCACCTCCATAAAAATGCGTAAAGACTGAACAGCGTCAAGTGGAAAAAAACATGAGAACATAAGAATAGATACTGAGGAGAACAGACCATTCAGTCCATCAAAAACACAATAACTTACAAATAAAGGAGAGCATGCTAACCACTGTTCTGGTTACCATGGTCAATGATTATGTCCAAGGTGTGAGTGAAGAGACAGGGCAAGTGTTGGAGCAGAAATAACGTCATCTACCTTAGGGACCCAGCAGCAGGGGGAAGGACATACAGTACCCTCCACACAACTACCCCACTGAAGGGTAAACTGTAGCGCTGTCCCTCAAGCACACTCCCGAGAACATGCTCCCAAAAAGCTTCACATAACTATGTACCAGAGAACCAATGACACATATGCTTAAATATCCTTTGTATCCTTTTATCACAATACATTGGTTCATAATGATCCAGTGATTCCGTTCGTCACTGATTTCACAGAGGGGGAAAAATGATGGCACAGAAAGGTGATACTACTGAAATCATTAACATGAATTTGGACAATGACTAAAATGACCCGATCAAGTCTAGTGTTAAATAGCCCCCACGCTTCTACAGACAGAAAAGCCAATAACTCTCATTGTGTAAATGTTACAACTGCCTTTTGAAATGTGGGGCAAAAAATAATCACTTCCCTCTGCTCCTGCAGTAATGAAGGAAGTGTCTTTGGAGAATTCTGCTCAGGTTTCATGTGTGTCTGAGCTCTCGAGCCTGCTCAGCACTGTCTTTATGCCCAGTGGCTCCCTGTCAAAGTCTGATCTGAAGCTGAGCATTTTCCATCCTCCAACAAGGCTGACAAGAGTTGAGCTAACAGCACGTGGCGAACAGATGAATATAATCTGCCAGGCTGTCCTGGCTCTGCAGAGTGCAATGTGGGGTTAAGGGCCTTGCTCAAGGGCCCAACAGCGAGTGAAAATCTTATCATGGCTACACCAGGATTTGAACCACCAACCTGCCGGATCCCAGTCATTTACCTTAGCCACTAGGCTACAGGCTGCCCCAGAAGATATGGTTCTGAATACATGGCAACAGTTTGTCTCTGAGTAATTTGGAGACACTGGGGACAGGTCTGCTGAAAGATCAAATGTTCTCCGCAATCAGCTCTGGAGTTCACATAATCCCAAAAGAGGCTTATAAACAATACCTGATCCCACCAAAAGCCATAATCCTGTACGAGGAGCCTTCACCTGCCTCATTCATTTCTCCCCTAATTAAAATGTATTCTCAGGTTCACAAACAGTACAAGCTTGTCCATCAGGACTTACCAGCACCTCAGCTCTGATGTTTGGGGATAGGCCAATCCTCACTTGACCTAGCTTAGTTTGATTAGATGTTAGGGCCCCTGTACTTAACATGATGCTGAACAGGTTCAATCAAATAACATGTCGGCCATTATTTCTCCGTAATGACATTCAAAATATAACTACAAAGAATGACAGACTATTTTCTGAACAACATACAATGTCAATATAAAAATAAAAAAAATTATGAAATAGCCCTTGCACTGAAAGTAACTACAGTAAGTTTTAGGTCCACAGATGTTAAGCAAGTAGCCTCATTCTTACAGAAGAATGACAGAATGCACAAATGTAAAGCCTATTAAATATTTACTTACATATTTATACATATTTCCTTTTCAAAAATTACTAAAATGTAATCTGAGACAAATTGTTTCAGCATGAAACAAGAACACACAATGGACCCTATTGCCCTTTTCTTACGTATCCATACAGTATGTATATAATTTGCCATTACGCCAATAATGTGATTTCACATACAGCTATTGTGTAAATTATGCAGGATAAAAATATAAAAACAATAGAATATTACCCATCTAGAAATTCCATCTTTCAGTGTGGGTCCTCCAGTATCCCATAATACCACTGGAACCACAAGACACAAAGCCTCCATTCCTCTAATCTGCAGCCAGTTTAATTCTCTAGCCACCAACATTCACTCTAGTAAAATACCAAATACCAAATACGAAAAACACACACTCTGGTAAAACACAGGCCAATCAATGAATTTATGGGGAAAACATGCACAACAGATGGGGAACACAATGTAGTGCAGAGACTTCCAGAAAACACAAAATGTATGTTGTTTCAAGGCAGCATGCTCTATCTCAAGTATTTTCATTTTTTTCTCATTTGTTTTGTACAATTTACTGATGATTTAAGAACAAAATATGGACCTGATCAAAACACATTTCAATGCTTTCCTCCTTTTTGTGAGCTTTTTCCATGCACGCTATTCTTGAAGCACAGGACAATTTATCTTCAGGTTGGGAGAGCAACTTTGCCCTTAATGGCAGCTGAGGCGCTGTAATATGTGAGTGATTAATGTCCCCTTATGTATAAACTGAAAGCAGTTTTCATGGCCTCTTGGTTAATTGTGTCGAATCCATTCCACAGAAGAGCATTCTGCATGGTAAATGGCAGGGATTTATATAGCGCCTTTATATAGCTTCTCCATTCACCCATTCATACACACACTCACACACTGATGGCGATTGGCTGCCATGCAAGGCCCCGACCAGCTCGTCAGGAGCATTTGGGGGTTAGGTGTCTTGCTCAGGGACACTTTGACACAGCCCGGGCGGGGGATCGAACCGGCAACCCTCCGACTGCCAGACGACTGCTCTTACTGCCTGAGCCATGTCGCCCATTATTAATTGTAAGTAGCAGAAAAAAGCCCAACAGCAAGTCCAATAGGTAATGATATAACTACAAGAACATCCCACACACAGAAACAATGACCATATTCTGACAGATTAGACATGAATGGGCTGTAATAGGCCTTGTTCTTATTCATGTCATCACCAACAGGCCTTGAAGATACAATGTTTTGTATAGAGAGATATCTGAGCTGAGTGAATACTCGAGAGACAGTGATGTATTGTTTGACGCACAACGGCACGGGGAATGGTGGACCAGCATTTTTAGAATGCCCAAGGGTGCAATGGGAACCAAGGTCCAGCTTGGCCTTGCGTTTGGTCCAACTGGAATCACCAGATCCACATAACAACAAGGTTGCCATACTTGTGGTAGGGGTAACAGTAACCCGGAGTGAGTGTGTTGACTAGAAACCGCGGACACCTACATGGCTTTGGCCTTGGCCTGCACTGTGAACGGTCACAGTCGTCAGACCAGCTATAAAAGGCAAAGCAGCAACTCTCACAGCTGAAGTATTATCTCCTAAAGCACAGCAGGGAATGGTTCCAGTCCTGTCGGGAACAGTGTTTGACATCAGCCTGCACCCCATCAAGAGTCCACCTTTACAGGAAGGCCAACCTCAAGGCACCTGGGTAATCAGACACACTCTTTTTCCAATTGTTCGGTCCGGTTATAAATATCTTCTATTAAATACCAGAGGTTGGGGAGAGTGCAGTGCTGACGTGAACAAATGAACATTGATATGAGCCCACTGTTCCCCATAGACATCCAACTGCCCTGGGAACAGCTTTGCCATGGAGAGTTCACCCGTGAAATCATGACTTACCCGGTAAAAGGCTGTTGTCAGGGGTAACAGTGCTGCAGCAACAGTGTACTCTTCAGAGCTGGAACAGTCCTGCAGGTCAAAACAAAAGAAGAGAGACAAAGTATGATTATCACAGTAACCTATGACCAACACCCTTGGCCATGTGTTTTCCACACACTGATTTTTAGTCGAACTCAGTCCTGTTAAGAAAATACCTAAAAACACAACATTTCAAGTTATCTGCATCATCCCAAATTGGTGTCTATTTAGTACCAATTAAACACAACTGCACCCTGTGGGAACATAAGCATTCTCTATGAAACCTTGTTGTGTTCTTAGTATTATATAGTTTAATGACTTCCATGAAAGTCATTTATGAGATTGCAACACATTCAGTATATTCAGTGTGTGTGTGTTCACATTCTGTTCTTAATTGATTAATCATGGCTTTATCACAGCAAATTATCTTTCCATGTATTACAAAGGAATGGCTCAATAAACAAATCTAATGGGACCACAGAAAAAGCAAGGCCTTATCTATAACAAATGCAAAATTGGCATTTTTATCAAAAATGGGCATTTCCCCCCATTCACTATTGCTTATAATGACATGATTATGAAACAATATTAAGAGATTAAATTATGTCAATTTTCGAAACCCGGTGGAAAAAATATGAAATAATTTTTAAGTTTTAAAAAGTAATATAAAAAAGATTTATCAATGTATTGTAGATCTTCATTAGAGAAAGCTAATTTCAAAGTAACAATTAAAAGTACTGTGCTCAAAAAAAATAAAAAATAAAATATATATATACAACTGAACTTTCAGCCTGGTTTAATGACAGTAACCAACTGTAAACGTATAAAGAGAACTAGCTTGAAAATGGGGTCAGTTGTACATTGTCCTCCATATAAACTGGTTTTGTTAACACAAGCTTCCTGCTTGATAGACTTGTGGTTACTTTGTCAGAGCCATGTCCCCTATCAGGCATGGTCAAGGACTCAGTCAACAGTGACTGTCGGTACGGTACATATGCTTTCAATATCCTTATATAATCCCAGCTCTGATATCATCAGAGTGTGTAACAAGTTCCAAAGTAACTACATGTTTGCATTCCTGAAATGGATCACACGAGAGGGCAGATGGAGTCAAACCTTACACTCTGAGCAATACAAAAGGTCACTTCTAGTTTTTACATTTACCATAGTATCTCAGTACCCACTGTAGATGACAAACAAAGACAGAACATCCACTGTACAGGACAAAGCTGATCAGTTTGCAACCGAACGGATCCATGAGTATGCAACTGCATTCACTGTTCCTCAATCTTTGCACAATGGCCCTTGAAAAAATTGGATCCATTTAAACCATCTCAAAATAAATGTATATTGCGATAACCATGTGAATGACTGGACAAAGCAGAAGAGCACAGACTTTCCGAACAAAGAACGTGGAAGAGAGATGAGCTTGGTGGATTTCTTTGGCTGTTTTCTCTTTTTTTTTTTTTCTGTAATTTCACAACCCAAAATTTAGGATGCTCACTGGAAATTGGCATTACTTGGGCAGCAGAACCGCTGTGCTGATCTCAAAGACTCATATGCTCCATCACAGATGCAAGCATGCGCGCAGAATCTAACACAAGCGCACACGTGCGGCCGCACAGACCCAGCCGGTAAGCAGCGGCTCTGCGGCGGGGGCGGGGGGCGGGGGGGCTGACATGCGGTACTTGCCAACAGGGGGGGGGGGGGGGGGGGGTGATGGGAGCAGCGGGTTTATGTCGGATAACGCGGCCCCCTCCTTCACAAACAGGGAGGAATGTGCGGAAATGAGCAAATGCGAAACATAAGTGCCTCAGCAAAAAATCTCAAATCCAAGCCGCCCCCCATGGACCAGCAGCATTCCGGCCGTTTCCGGAGGTTGGGGGTGTGGGCAAGCTGCTGAGTTTGGAGCAGAACCAGACCTCCTCTTTGTGCTGGTGCCGGTTCTGAGATGAGTCCAAACCCTAAACTCTCAAAGTAGCACACAGGGAGAGGGTGTGCATGCTCCTTGCAGGTGAGACAGCCATGGGCCTGATCTGGCCACACAAACCCTATAAATTTCTTCACTGTTATTATCGCTAATGAGGTATTGTGTCTTTCCAGTATTGCTGGGAGATTTAATTGCCTGCTTCAACTTAACTGCCATTGTTTTTAATTATTCAAAAGCGATGAGTCAAGAGTAAAAAAAGGAACCAGACATTAACTTGACCTACTTACAGGAAAAACCCCAAATCTTAAAATTTTGTTCTTGCCAAACCAGGTCAATTTAATCTGCCTTAAATAACACCTATAAACAGGTGGCCTGGTTTATATTTAGATAAAAACAGCACCCCGCATTCTACGGTTATCAGGGGCATTAGCACCCAGTGAACTAGTGAACTACTGCTACTCACTCCCCAAGTATGCATGTAAGCTCAGTGATTTTGTAACTGATTTCCCAATCAATTCTAAACAGGGTGAAACATAGCGTCCCAGAGCCCACACCCCTCAGAGGCTCCGGGAAACCCATTCAGCATTAAGCTGACACAAACTTCACTCACATGCTACACTGGAAGGTCCTGCTCGGAAACATGACTTCACTCTGAAAACCGGTACTGGCCTGATTCACCTTACAGTATTATTCATCACTCAATCATCATGCTCAACTTGTACGTGTACCCAGCATGCACTGTACATACACTCACTGAGCACTTTATCACTGAGCACTTTATTGTATACCTACTTATTCATGCGATTATCTAATCGGCCAATCACGTGGCAGCAGTGCAATGTATAAAATCATGCAGATACGGGTCAGGAGCTTCTGTTAATGTTCACATCAACCACCAGAATGGGAAAAATATGACAAATGATTTTGACCATGGAATAATGGTGTGAAAAACAAAAAACATCCAGTGAACAGCAGTTCTGTGGGCAGAAATGCCTTGTTAATGAAAGAGGTCAGGGGAGGAGGGCCAGACTGGTCAAAGCTGACAAGAAGTTGATAGTAACACAAATAACCACACATTACAACTGTGGTATGCAGAAGAGCGTCTCTGAACACACAACGCATCAAACCTCTGAGTGGATAGGCAATAGCAGCAGAGTACTTAATATGTGTAAAAAATAAGTGTAATAAATTCCTGATAAAGTGCTCACTGAGTGTAAGGTCAGCCTGGTGTGGAGCTAGCGCAATCAGTGTGGACCCTGTGTGGGTGTGTGTGGTTAGTGTGGTGTGAATCCTGTGTGTGTGTGTGTGTGTGTGTGTGTGTGTGTGGTTAGTGTGGTGAAGCTCCTGTGTGTATCTGTGTGTGTGTATGTATGTGTGTGTGTGTGTGTGGGTGTGTATGTGTGTGTGTGTGTGTGTGTGTGTGCGTGCGGGTGTGCATGTGTATGTGAGGTTAGTGTGGTGTAGCTCCTGTGTGTATCTGTGTGTGTGTGTGTGTGTATGTGTATGTGTGTGTGTGTATGTGTGTGTGTGTGTGTGTGTGTGTGTGTGTGTGTGTGCGTGCGTGCGGGTGTGTATGTGTATGTGTATGTGAGGTTAGTGTGGTGTAGCTCCTGAGTGTGCAGTCAACACAAGGACCCGTCATCAGCTCTGCTACCTGAAGCGCATACAGGGATTGGGGTGAGGGGGGTTATGGGTGGGTAAGGAGTGACACTGAGGGCTCCTTTCCCAATCACCCAGATTAATGTGTGCGAGATCGCTTCACTGCCATTACGCAGAACTACGGAAGTCACGAACACTACGACAGCAAAGACCAACATCTCTCATAGTGACAGCGACATTCCCATTCCCACGTCCCCAAAGGTTATAAGACTGAGCCGAGGAAAAAATGTGACATAACAGAAATCATCCACAAACCCTTCTGTTCTGGCTCTGAGGCCACAACGCATCACACAGCTGGCCCACTCACAAATATGAGCACTTATGGATCCCCCTAATAAAATTAATAAACTCAAATTTGCATCTAATTTCAGAATTTTCTTTAATTCAGTTGAATTGTTAAGCAAGGACGTTAAGTTGGATGTTTCTATGAGGGGGAGTGATCTGGCGTGTCGAAGCTGTAAATATTTACGACACAGAGAGACGGGGGGTTTGGACGTCGGCCCTGTTTTTAAACAAACCTGCTGAAACCAGTCCACAGGGGGTCCCCACTGCAGCCGTTTCACGCACACACTTCAGGAATGCAGCGCAGAAACGCTTTATTAATGGCCCATTAGTCTCCTGAGTAATTGCGCAAAATCTGTTTTTTTTTTTTCTGCCCTTGAATGCGAGAGCATCCATCTGTTGGGTGAAATATCAAACATATACAAACATGTTGTTGTTGCCGTGTCGTTGTTGTCTGGGCCTTCCAGAAGATGGTATGGTGACGTCACTGGCTCAGAGCTGGAATACCTACCACAGGCTTCCTCTGACTGCTGGACAGCCAGACAACACTCCAGTACAAACGCCCAAGCTGAAGTCCCAGACAAGAAATGGGTGCCTGTTTCCCATTACAGCAATAATCTCCAACAGTAAAAGAACACTGAAACTGACTAAAACAATAGCTCTGAGCTCTCAGCACACCTGCGGTTCAACAGTAAAAGGTGGTAAAGGGCTCAGAACTGGGGCAGGAAGGTTCACTCAGAGAAGGAAGCACCTGTGTTCTCAGGCTCAGAAGGCTCCAGAGACACCTGCAGAGGGACCAAAGCTAAACCAGCAGAAACTTTGAAGGGGTGGCACAAAGACCTTATTGTGCCATTACTAAGCACAATAAACAAACCTCATTGGAATTATGACCGGAAAAGAGTGCTATGGTCAGATGGGACCATAATTGAACTTTTTGGCCATACTATATATTATCAACTTGTGTGGTGGCAAAATGCATTCAAGGAGAAGCATCACATACATACTGTCAAATGTAAAGGTGGGTCATTGATGTTTGGGAGATGTTTTGCTGCCAGGGGTCCAGGGGCCCAGGGGCTGTATTTACGACCAATGGCACAATGAATTCAAGGAAGTACCAGGAAATCTAGGCTGAAAACCTGGTTGCCTCTGCTAGGAAGCCAAGTCTTGGTCATAGGTAGATTGTGCAGCAGGACAATGACTCCAAGCATACATAAAAATCCACACAGAAATGGTTAAGTAAAAACAATGGCCATGTTCTGCAATGGCCATCTCACTCTCCAAACTTAAATCCCATGGAAAACCTGTGGTTTGAACTGAAGAGGGAGGTATCCCAAAGATATCAATCATTCTGAAAATTCCTGCAAAGAGGAGTGATCAAAAATCCTTCCAAAAATCTAATCTAACCATCACAAATTATAGGAAAAGACTCATGGCTGTCATCTTTGTTTTTGTGTTTGCACAAAGTATTAAACCAGGGGTTCCAATAATTGTGGAACCTGTTTTTTAGGAAATATTCTTTTTTTAGAAAAACATTTTTTTCATTTGAGATTCCATTGCATCATTAATAAAACGCACTACTCCTGGAATAAGAACTGGTCATACATAGATGAGGAGCTAACCCCATCTTTCCATGGCATGAGCCAGCAGCATTGTCTGCCACATGCTGCTGATCTCCTCACCTTTGACCTCAGGTCTGCTGCGCTAAGGGCTCCCCCTGCAGGGGGGTCTCCACTACAAACCGCAGAGCGTTCCGTAAACAGCGGCCAAAACATCCCCACAAGCACGCATACTGGCTGGGCTTTGCTATTAATCAAAGTCATCTCATTCATTCAGACGTGTATGAGATGGTACAGAAAATCCCACGTCTTCCACTGATTGCAAAATATCCTCTCTCATAGACCAAGCCACTGGCTCATTCCAACTGTGATCAGAGGAGAGCGGGCTCCAGCAGCAGGGTCCTTACGCACACCTTCACCTGCACAGTGAGGGGCACCGCCGTGTTTAACGAGCTGAGGAGCGAGGGTCACTACCTCTCCTCCCAGACAGATCCATCACCCGTGCCATCATGCCTCAAACACGCGGAGAATGCCAAGCGCCTCAGCAATGCGCTCTCCCGTGTGAGGAACACACAGGAGACACCACTGCACCCAGTCACACAAATTAGGGGAGGTGTAAGCCTTTTAGAGCTTCTTATCGAGTTCATAAGAAACGCGCCTGTTCTCTGCGGGGTGGACGAAGCGTTTGAACGAGCAGGAACCCTTCCACTGTGACTGCGCTCGTCTGCGTACGCTGCGAGACGTTAGTCTCTGAGAGAGAGAGACATAGAGAGACAGAGAAAGAGAGTGAGATAGTCCACATAAGCATGTTTACATGAGTGATTATACAATTGTTCTCTCGTAGGGCCAAAGCCTATGTGACTCCAAGAATAAACACAAAGCAGCATATGTGGGAATGTGGGGGCTCCAAGAATCACACCCTCTTATCTCCAAAGCTCCAAGAAGCTGATATGACAAGCACATCCTATCAGTTCTCAGATAGATGTTCGGTCATTAATGACCTCCCCACTTGCACCCATAATAACTTGAAAATGAGACCCACCCGCCTTCTTGAGTGACTGCAGTGAGGCAAAAGACAAGCTATGACCTCACACACCATACATGTACGAATGTGTACATCTGCTGGGTGAAGCTTATGTAACAGAATGTAACAGGTAATTAGTCAGACCAGGAAGTCATGAAACTGTCAATGTGACAAGTTAATCTACTTGGCCTGTTTGTCACAGGACTGACAGTCCGGGGTGATATATCAGTGGCTGCAGTGCACTAAAGCGTCATGTCCAAATAAGGTCATTTGGCGGCGAATGCTAAAGTGCATTCCTGCATGTACCCCCAGGACCCGGAGCACAACCCAAACCCCTGGGGGCACCAGAGAGCCCAGGTTCCACGCATCGCTCCCTTCTGGCGTGTGAGGTGCTCCTGAGGAAGTTTCCAGAAGGACAGCCAGCAGGGATTCCTGTCTGGGAGAGTTTTCCTGCCTGTACAGGAACTCTCCGACCTGGATCCTGAAACTGTGACACTGATCCACAGACTGTGGGCCATTTCATCTGAATCCTGCTGTTCTGATGGTTGACTTACTGTATTAACTGAACTAACTGCCATTTTAAACGAGACCTGATTTACAGTGCGTACATCAAGCACTCCAAGGTGAGTCCTCCTTGTCTCTGTGCCAGGTCTGTATAACGGATGTTGTGTGATCTCTCACACACGCACGCACACACACAGACACCTTGTAACCTGGACGTTACCTTAACCCACGTGCGATTCATTTAATACGAAGACGGTTGTGGCCCAGTGGTCTTTGACATGTAGATTTATGGACTCTGACGGCTGCTATTGTTCGGGGTTCAGATCCATTAACGCGTGCCGTTTCTGGGGGAGTACAGTATTCCCCAGGCAACAGCGTGAAAGCTCAGGCCCTGTACAGTGTAAATCTTCAAGCTGCAAATTCCAGTCGGCAGTTTCTTGAAAACGAACCACATCAGGATCCCATTTCTCCATGAAAAACACTACATGATGAATGCATTTCTAGTTCAGATATCAGATAACAGCACATAAAACAATATAATGGACACAAAACGTTAGGTGATTCCAAACATTCCTGAGCAGTTATACGAGCGACGGAAAGACTCGCAAAGCAATCATGCGTCGTGAAATTATGTTTGAATTTGAATTTCATTACTGCAATTCTGTATTTTGCCAAGGCATAAAAACTACAGTGTGATTTACACCCCCAACGCTCGGCCACAGGAAGACTGCAGTCCAAAAATCTCTCCCTGAGAGTGAATGACAAAGCTGAATTTCACCATCTTTCCTCACGTCCTCCAGTGGAGCAGAGAAACGGCACGTGCCTCTCCACCCGACACTCGCTCACGCACGGGTGACACGTCTGTGGCCTCGGCCTGCCTCCAGCAGCCCGTGTGTGTGCAGATGTGGGGGTCTGTCCAACTTTATCACATTTTAAGGAAAAATGGGACGAACCCACAGCTAAACTCGGCATGGCTGAGAGGAACTGAAGCTGCTCTGTACACCATCCGACAGCTCACACACTGCACATACATGACAGCTCACACACTGCACATACATCACAGCACATACATGACAGCTCACACACTGCACATACATCACAGCACATACATCACAGCACACACACTGCACATACATCACAGCACATACATGACAGCTCACACACTGCACATACATCACAGCACATACACAACAGCTATCTCATGATATCTCAGGCAGATATCAATGCATTTCACAGAGGGAGCATGTATGAGCATATGAGTGTGTGTGCATTATGTAGAAGTGTATGCATGTGTAAATGTGTGTGTGCATGGATGTCTGTGCGTGTGTGTGTAGTGGACATGTGAGAAAGATAGAGAGGGAGAGAGAGAGACTGCACAGTGCTTACTTGCAGGGCGCAGTTCATCATGCGGATGATGTAGTCAAACTGATGGTGGTCCAGAATAGCTCGATTCTGCTGCACGTGCTGACTGAGCTCCTCTGTCAGACACTGCCTCGCTGCCTTCCCTTTCAGAGCCCGGAGCGCGGCGGGGAGCGTCTGAACATGGGCACGCACACGCACACGCACACGCACACGCACACGCACACGCACACGCACACGCACACGCACACGCACACACACACACACACACACAGACAGACAGACAGACAGACAGACAGACAGACAGACAGACACACACACACACACACACACACAGACACACACACACACAGACAGATAGACAGACAGACAGACAGACAGACAGACAGACAGACAGACAGACAGACAGACAGACACACACACACACACACACACGTTAGCACACACAACACATAGCAAAAAAAACAAAAACACCCCATCAGTCTCATAAGCAACCATATTCACATCAAAGTGATCAAAGAGTGACTGCAGGTGTACAACAGTGTTACATGTTTATAGGTGCAGCAGGGAAATAGCAAACCGATACCCAGAAGCTCTTCAGATAAGGTGGGTTGGGCAGAGTGCTCCTCATTGATGCAGATACAGGGGACTCAAGCACCTGTCACATGTCCAACACAGAATCCCCTGTGGGGTCCCGCTCAAACTCAGTGCTGTCCCATTGGCTACAGCAGTCACCCAGTGTCAGTGTTCAGTGTCACTACGAACTGTTGTGAAGGCCTAGGTATGCTGGTGTGGAAAGTGTTTGGCTCCCTGCTTGGATGTCACTCAATAAATCAGTTACTGGCAGAATTAAGCGGAGGCGACAAAGTTGGCAGTTGTAACGGCAGATGTTATGATAGTATAAACCTCCCCACTCATAAAAATGACACGACAGGAATGCAAGGCTATTTCTGCATGCTCAGCATTCTCCCCTGTGAGTAGATGTTTGCTGTAAATAACAAGTATTGTGAAATAATTGTCAGAGACGCCTGGAAAGTCAGCTTGTCCTGGAATGGCCTTTGTGTGGGTGTGTCGGGTTAATCGATACCTCCTGAAAGGCTGGAGGCAGGAACGAGGACAGGGAGGATATGAGGTCACCTTCTCGGTCTCCAGGGTCTTGCTTTCAAAAATGAAGGCAATGCAGCTCCGCACCACTTCCAGTCTCCGCGCGCTGTTAAACACTGAGCTCATCTTCCCCATGATCGACACTTTGGAAAGATGGAATCCACCATTAGATCACAAACCAACTTCAAGAACATGCCGGAAACTTTTAGAATACACGTGCCACTTCAAGGACATGCTAGAAACCTTACAACACACCTGTCATTTTAACACACCCACCACCTGAACATAACACTGGTAACAAAATGGCAACTTTAACAATACACCTGCCGCTATAACTTTCACAGAAAACGTATTTCTGGCTTTTAAAAAGGTACCAACCAGACTGAGGCTGAGCATACCAAAACCAGAGCATTACCTCCACAAAGTCTGCTTGGCAGCACTGCCCTGAGATGCCCTTAGCCATCATCTTATCAGTAACCACTTTGCAAAATAAACATACAGATAAAGCCTCACGCCAAATACATAGCCTGCTTATTTTCATATACCGCATCCAGAACTGTTATCATAATTATCAACAAGAAGTTATTAAACTTGACGCAAGTGTAAAAATAGCACAATTCAGGAATACTTCTCAAAGATAAAGAACTGCTAGCTAAGCATGACTCAGAATCCTGCTGGCGAATAGCTGGAACATTCCTGGATAACACCTTCCCTGAGTTTCCCGGTCATGGAGAAGCCATATGATTACATACCGACAAGCAGCTTTACCAAAGAGAACCCATATGACTACACATCCACGGGCAGCTTTACCAAAGAGAACCCATATGACTACATACCCAATGCAGGGTTACCATGGAGAACCCATATGACTACATACCCACGGGCGGGCCATTAGGAACCACACACTTCTTCTCGGGACGGGCGGAAGTGTTGGGGGCGTGGTGCTTGGCTAAGCCCTCCTGCAGCAGGTTCCCCACAAGAATAGGGTCTAGCCGGGGGAAGGGCATGACATGCACCCGCAGGTGAGACCCCTCTGTTGGCCGGGGAACTTTCTGGAATGCCATGTGGGGGTTTGGGTTCTCCTGTCAACCACAAATCCAAAGACTAATAAGCATAAACTGGTATACTCTTACAGTGTATGGAATGGTCAGTCTGGTTACAGCGTATTGCGTGGCTAGTGTATCACATGGTCAGTGTGGATATACAGTAGTGCCTTGTATGACCATTCAGACATTCTCACTCACGTTTTTATAAAGCTGATCAGAGATCTCCCGAATACGCTTCTGAAGCTTGACTGGGTCATCCTCTTCCAGCTTAAACTGCTCCACATTGAAGGCCACTAACTGAGACACACATGTACACACATACATACACATATGTTCTGAATCCTCCAAGTACACTAACATCATCTAATGTTGCCAGAAAGAACAGCTATCCTGCAGTGATAATGCACCAACAACCTCCAAACCTCAAATCTAGCATCTTCTTCACCAGCCATTTTAAATACAGACTGTACTATTACTGTACTATAAGGCCTGATTGCAGCTGGGTCACAGATTTGCAGTTCTTAATGTAGCTGGGTCAGATATTTGCAGTTCTTACTGTAGCTGGGTCAGAGATGGGCAGTTCTTACTGTAGCTGGGTCAGAGATTTGCAATTCTGACTGTAGCTGGGTCAGAGATTAGCAGTTCTTACGGTAGCTGGTTCAGTTACACAGGTTGTACCGTACCTCATCGAAGAGATCGCAGGCCCTGTAGGGAGGGCCTCGCTCTGAGATGAAGCCAGCGAAGGCCATGCCTTCCAGCACCTTGGTGAGGAAGTCATTCTCAATCAGCCCTCGCTGGCCCAGGAACGCTGTCTGGGAGGAGCATGAGAACA
Organism: Conger conger; assembly: GCF_963514075.1. Taxonomy (NCBI): domain Eukaryota; kingdom Metazoa; phylum Chordata; class Actinopteri; order Anguilliformes; family Congridae; genus Conger; species Conger conger. The sequence continues at coordinate 22,253,499 of NC_083774.1, forward strand.
AGGCAGCATAGCCTGATTACAGATATAACCAGTGTTTCTGCCATGTTCAAACCAGTCCAGTAGCTTGAGAAACTTGTACACCTGCTAGGTGCCGGGTTACGTGCATCGACTTTTGTTTAAATTTATAGTCAAGGTACGTTATGTTGACTGTTGTGCATGGGATCAGCCGTTTCTGGGATACTCAAACCACCCTGTCTGGCACAAAAACGAACAATCATTCCATGGTGTCACAAATGTCACTTAGATCACATTTGGTCTGAACAACAGTCTGCAAGTTTTAATGCATTTAGTTACTGCCACATGATTGGCTGATTAAATAGTTGCAGTATCAAGCTGCACGCCCCCCCCCAAAAAAATTAAAAATAAAATTAGCCTTGCAGCTGCAGACAAAAATATATTTATAGCGGAAACACTGATAGTAATTGCAGAAGAATGGTTTGTCCAACAGATACAGAAATAGGTTGAAGACAGGCAAAAGCCCCCTGTGGATCACAGACTGACAAATCAAATCAGTGAGGCATTATAAACACATTTTAAGATACAGGCATGCAAATACAAAAGAATGTTATTTAGAAATGGCTGCAAAACCCCCTCTTTGGAAAAACCCAAAAAGCAATGACTCAATTTTTCCACTGCTTTAGCAACAAAGCATGTTTTGCGTGTAATAGCTGCCAATTTGAAATTATAAAGATTGATTTAATTAAGAAATAACAGGGCAAGGCCATACATCCTTCCAACAAAGAAAGGTCAAAAACATTGTTCTATACCGCCTTGAACAGATGCGAGGGTGATAAGACTCTGAGTTGAGTTCATAACAATACTAAAATAGCTAGTGTCAGTACTACAGTATGCTAATCAGATGAAGTCACTCTTGCTGAGTCCCAGGAGGGAATGGGATTTACTCCACGCCCATCTTTGCAGCTCTCCAGGGGAGGGTGAATGAGAAGGATGCAGCAAGCCATTACCATGGATACGGGGATGTGGAAAAATAAACAGAAAGTAGCGGAAAAAAGACAAAATAATCTAATAACATTTAATCTGCAGGCTAACTGCAAAACAAAGGCTGTAGAATTGTGCACAATACTGAAAACAGAGACACAGACCTAGAAATGTTACATACAAACAGGCATCCAGTATGGGTCACTTTCAGATTTGGAGTTTGGAGTAGATGTGAGAAAGGTCCCACCTTGAAGAAGTGCATGACTGGCTCAGAGTAGATGTGCTTCCTAGAGAGAGGTCTCACCATGTGGAAGTGCATGACTGGCTCAGAGTAGATGTGAGAGAGGTCTCACCTTGTGGAAGTGCATGACTGGCTCAGAGTAGATGTGAGAGAGGTCTCACCTTGTGGAAGTGCATGACTGGCTCAGAGTAGATGTGAGAGAGGTCTCACCTTGTGGAAGTGCATGACTGGCTCGGAGTAGATGTGAGAGAGGTCTCACCTTGTGGAAGTGCATGACTGGCTCAGAGTAGATGTGAGAGAGGTCTCACCTTGTGGAAGTGCATGACTGGCTCGGAGTAGATGTGAGAGAGGTCTCACCATGTGGAAGTGCATGACTGGCTCAGAGTAGATGTGAGAGAGGTCTCACCTTGTGGAAGTGTATGACTGGCTCGGAGTGAATGCGGATCAGCTGAAGGCAGGATCGGTAGCCCTGGAAGAGCTGGGCAAACAGCCGCAGGAAAACCGCCCGCACCTCCTTATCCTGGAACACACACAAGACCAGAAGTGCATAACACTAGCCAATCACAATGAGGTGTTTATTCTCCAACCAACTAAAATCTAAATCATAATTATTGCATGAAGATCTTAAAATGTTTTGTACTGTTGTGCAATAGTTGCATAGTCTTACCAGCAGTTTGATGTTGGATGAGGCTGTGCGAGGCGGTGGAAAAGCATTGTCTGCAATTTCTAGGTCTGGATGCATAACCTTTGAGTAAAGACAGAATATTTAAGATTTTTCACAGACATGTAACATTGCCAAATCATGTGCATGGTTACCAATGAAAGTGCAACCTCTTTGTCTCTGCTGAGGATACCGATTGGGACATATGTTCACCATTAAATGATGTGGTGCATGCTTGGAGGCTACCATAGACAGTGCTACTTGGGTCACATAGAGCAGTTGGAGAGGAGTGCATGCTGGGAGCTTACCATAGATAGCAATGCCTGGGTCTGCTGCAACAGTGGCTCAGGGAGATGGGACAGGTGGATGCACTCAGGGATCTTTATGGTTCCTCCGTCCAAATCTGCAATGATGACGTCCAGCTGAGGACAGAAAAGCGACAAACACACAAACACACAAACACAAACAAACAAAGACAAACACCATATCATAAACCATAGTAATCGCTGAAACGAAGACCCTCAGTATGCTCTCAGGTTCGTCCACAATTCCTCCAGTCTAGCAATGTTAATTATATCTAGTCATTTGGTATGTTTACTCATTGTACTCATTGGACATCCTGTGACTATGTGCCTCTTTCAGTGAATCATCCACCCACACTGCTGTACATAGTTACATAGTGACAGTCCTTCTGGGATTCGATAAACAAATGCACTAGGTGCAGATTGCTCAAAGCATCACAAGTAAGCTGTCTTGAACCCTTGAACACATGGTCAGTGACCTCATACTCACCAGCTCCAATATTTCACTCTGGAATATGGAGTGCACCCCAATAATGAAGGGCGTGGGGGAACTCAGGACTTCCAGCAATTGGGAGGGTAGGACAGGAATATAGGGGTAACTGCAGAAACAATCAACACAAAGGCATTACATCAATAGCACGCTTTCTGGAGAAAGCCAGAAGGCAGAGCATCTATGATGTGGCAAGTAAGGAGGTTCCTGTCTAACACCCTATAAATAAGGCTGGAGAGGGGTTAACACCACTCACTATAGTCGCATAACACAAGCCAATTAGTGTTCGTGCTGAAAAATAACTCTCCTGAGGAATTTGAGGTTTGACGAGGAACAGCTGAAGTGGGCTTCACGCTCCATTAATGCGGCCTTTTCACGTTAAAGGGAGGGCAGATCTCAGAGGATGCATTCATAAGTATTAACAGATATGAAGACTCGCGGGGGGGCGTCTAAATATAGAACGGTCTGCAAGAGGCAAACCGGAGCCGAAAACCAATTTTAATTGATTCCAGAAGTCGCAGAGAAACTTGAACCGAAACAACGGATATGTGCCCCTTAGAACCGGTGAAATTCCCTTTAGCGTTGTCCTGTACTTTTCCACAGGAACCCCCGACTCACCTGGATGCGAGTGGGACCCTCACCTGTATTTGAGGGGGAACATTATGGCCTCCAGAGCCCGGCAGGCGTCGCCCAGGCGCTGGTAGCTGGTGGAGTGGAACAGAACCTTGTGTTCCGTCAGAACCGCGCAAAACAAACTCAGCACATTCTGGATCCCTATGGACAGGACCATATAATAAAAAAACATCACAAATTATTAGGCATTTTGTAGACCAATAACAGCTATTATGTAATTTCATTAATAAAAAACAGATGCCTTTTGATAATTGTTTTGCACAAATTCAGCCTGAAAAACAATATGGTTTGCTTAACAGTGAAGCAAAATGACCAGATGGCTCAAACTGAATTTCATTAATAAAAAATTCAGCAGAATAAAAAACCATCTTACCAGACAAATCTATAATCATTGTACTCCAAAGACTGTAACCACTTTACCTGAATGTCTATAACCACACCAACACTGACAGGAGATGGATTTCTCAATTCTTATCCTCTTAACTGCCATAAAGGAGGGAACATTGATCAAGTAATTAAAAGTATAGTAGTTATAAATAAATGTATTATGTGCTTTGTTAAATTCTTATGAACCTCTTAATAGCTCAGCCCAACTGGGAATAACTGAAAAGCTCATCAAAGGCCGATAGAGCTTGAGTAATAAATTGGCCTGGCACACAGTCAGTAATTGACAGGTGTGAATGGCCATTATACTTTTTTGCCCAAGCAATCTAGTGTTAAAATATTTCTCCTTAACCTCTCTCACATAACCTCTCCAAACATGTGACTGTGTATATCTGAAAGCACCAAGACTACAGTAAGAACTTATGCAGCCCAACGGAAACATCAAATATATTCTGTTTGCCATTTAATCTGAATACTGCAGAAAATGTCCTGTCCATTGGGGCTCCTAAAAAAGCACAAAGGAGTCTCCACATTGTTGAGGGCCGTAGGAGTTATACAGCACATTAAATAGAAATATGTCTCTCATAACAGCGCAGAGGACATTTCCTTTGGCAAAAGACAATGAAAAATGGCAAATTCCAAGATGACAGTCTTGACGGGGGCAATTTACATTTCCTGTTTTTGTTTACCATCACACAGCAATTGCTTTCTGTGCAATTAATCACACATTGCACAGATACAGATGCAGAGACAGAGAAATGCAGACAGAAATATCTGGGCTGTTACTGAGCAGGTTCCCTGCAGTCTGCCCAGGGAGGGAAATTCACTCATAAACAGGAACGCAGGAATGAAAATACACATCATCCTTCCTGTCTATGGCACATCTCCATTTCCAGGGCAGAAGGAGGGGGAAAAGCTCAGTTTAACCTGGAACTTTCCATGCTGAAGCAGACACGGTCCTCTGTGATTTTCCAATTGTTGCCTGGTTGGAAAATTGTTGAACAACCATCTATATTCAGTTGCTTTTCAGACGCTAAAACCGTAAATCTTCTATTTCCATAATTTGCAATTACACCAATAATAAATTACACCTGGAAGCAGGAAAGTAGCTCCAGCGATATATACACAATACTCTGATAGCACATGATGATGTCTGGACCATCTAATACATTTGTTTTGTAACCTTGAGGTGTTTACTGCACTTATCTTTGGAAACACCAGCACATTCCGTGGCTGAAAATAAAAGCGTCAGAAAAAGACAATGGCAGAAATGAGCCAACAGCAGACCGGACTGTTGATTGCAGCTCTTCCTCTTCCCCTGGGCGGAATGTGCTTCCTGTTCCAGGGTAGAAATGTTTCCTGTAGTGACCAGTCACCTCTCCCAATCAGGTACTCTACGGGCGCGATAGCAGGGATGCTTTTTCCGTATGTCAGTCACAGCCTCATGTGATAGGCCCTGGAATGTTTCTGCTCATTAAATATTCATAAGTGGGTGGTGCTACAGAGGGCCCCCAGAGAAAAAGAGGTGGGCACAGATCTTACTGGTTCTGGCAGTGGGTTGTTCGAAACCTGCATAATTACAATGGATGTCTCACTTAATCTGGAAAGGAGATAGGAGATGAATATTATCTGACATTTTCATTAAAAAAAACAAAAAAAAAAACACTGATATTGTTGAATATTGAATATCTTTACAAAAGTATCAATTAGATGAATCCATAATAATGAAGTCATGTAAGTTTCACCCAGTATGTGAACTTAAGCATTGATTCATTAATGGATTAAGTTGTATTTTTGTGTTTGGCAGTTTTTGAGGTCTTCCTGAGCAAGACCAATGGGTGCAACAGACAGCTCTAATACTCATCATGAATCGGTGGAGATCAATAAGAAAACGAATCAATAGCAGGCAGTGCAGTAATGAGTAAGCCCACGGTCAGCGCACTCTGGCTGCCCACTCAGACTCGCAGACACCCTGTTCTGCAGCGCATTCTGTCAGGCCTGCATCACCATCTACTGAAGCCAGAACCGCAGGCCCCCGCCTTGCAATATTCTAAAATTACATTTCTCAAAGCAATGCAATAAATATGTACATAATTACGACTTGTCCCATGACAGCTTTGTCAATAAGCGTTTGGGTGGAAGTTGACTTTATTAGGGAAATCTGGCTTTTTGACAGAACCTTTTTTTAAACCAAAAGCATGACATGCAACATTCTTTGGAAAATCTGTTGTTCATGAGGACAAAAAAAGAACAACAGAACATAGGAGGCTGTAAATCACGGAGGAGACTATGCCCTGACACTTGTATTAGCTCATGCTGGAGTGGGCCCTGGGTCAGGACTGCTCCACCGTAGGGACCATGAACACATGAATGGATGGGATGCCAGGTCCATGACGCCCACTAACCAGAATCACATTGTCCGCCGTATCGTCTCCTGCAAGCAGCTTGGATTGAGTAACAGGCTTGGAGGAGGACTGTTAATACTCATCGTTCTGCCCCTGGGCTCTCCAGTTTCCTCTGGGCCTTAATTACCCTAAACCACTGCCTGCTGTAAGCAGTCCTAAAGGTGTAGCATCTGATGGGAACATCAGTCTGCCACTGGCCCAACAGAGCAGCAACCTGGAAGGTTCCTAACTCTTACTGGGGAGGAAAGTGTCGAGCGGCAGAATGGAGGAAGGCCTGACACCGGAACCTTCCAGCAGGGGATCACTCCACTGCACCGAGGCTACTGCAGCTCACATGCTAAAGTAATCCTCCGAGCTGATCAGCTCCTAGTAATCACAGACTGGATTAATCCACTGAAAAATTACATTTTACATCTAGAATAGCATCCTTTCTCAAAATAAGAGGGACGATTCCCCGTTAAATGGATTACGACAAGCCGTTTCATGAAATATTGAGAACAAAATAAAATAAACAGCATTCCATTCAGATTACATTCTTCAAAGAACTGTCGCCGTTCAAACAAATCCATGAAATATGTTTTCGCTTCAGTTCATTTCAATTAATCAAGAGTTGCTATGGTGCTGAGAGAGGTCCATATGAAGTGGTAACGTCTCTATTCTTCGGTAATTATTGCATAAAAATGCCCTCTTTTTAAAAAAAATACATTTTTATCTGATTTTTTTCCCTTTTTCTCCAAATTTGGTAGCCAATTGGACCCCGTCTGATTCAATTAGAGCTAGTATTAGATACACCGCCCACATCCCATCCCTCGGCGGCCAACGGGAGAGCGACACGCCTTCTTCAAGCCGTCTCGCCTACCAAGTTGTAACAATGATTCCGAGGCGCCCGAGGTGCTTTTTTTGTTTGTGCGGCTATCTACTAACCCTGCCAAGTCCCTCCCTCTGGGGCAGCAAGCCAATTATTGCTGCTCCACGTGAGCCGGCCAAACTTGGCTTTTGGCAGGACCGAGAATCGAACCCCAGTCCCCGGGCTGCGTCTTAGCCTGTTGCGCCACCGCGGCTCAAATAAAAATTCCCTCTTAATCATTAATCAAAGGACAACAAGTGATGAACAAGTACAATTATTTTTCATGAAAAATTTCATAAGCCTTTGAAAGCCCCCACACGAAAGTCTTTAGTTGAAGCCAAGCAATGTGCTACCATCTTGCTACCATTCTTTATGTAGAACTAAATGAAATGAGAAACATCATCACATCATTTAATCAGCTATAACTGCATTCGATGCACACTGTATAAGTCAACACCAACTTCCTTCTCCAGTCGTTTGTGCACGGTTCTGGCAGCTCCTGCAAGGCATGTAATTTCAGGGCATTTGTGGATACCAATTGTTACGGAGTACTCACAAAATCCAAGCCTGTCGTGACCTTAAACTTACACACTGGCAACCAAGCTCCCGTAGGACCCACAGTTACAGGAGAGTTCTGCAGCATCTATGCAAACTGTGCAGCCAATGGTATGGATGTGAATGGATGGAATACTCAGCTTGTACGGATGCATTTCAGCAGGGAAGTAAGTAAGGAGGAGTTTCAGTATGGATGCATTTCAGTATAGAGGTGGTTCAGCACTAAGGTTCTTCAGTATGGCTGTATTTCAGTTTTAGCAGAGAGGCATTTCAGTCCAGACACATTTCAGTCCAGTGGCATTTCAGAATGGAGGTATTCAGTATGGAGGTGCTTCAGTATGGAAGCATTTAATTTCAGAAGAGTTTCAGTAAGCCTATGTTTCAGTATGGTGGTGATTCAGTACTCAGACAGAAGGCAGTACACATGTAATGTGAGCATATCAGGCTTCCCATCATTTCAGTGGGTCAGCAGTGAATGCCTCTATGGGAGTTCTCCAGAAGTTTTTTGATAATATCAATGCCACAGTCAGGCAGAGGGATGGGTTTAGCCATTGATATCAATCTGTACATAAAACATCCATCACTGCTATCACATAAAAGTTATTGCTCACATGCATTTCTGTAAGTAAGGCAATCCGTCTCAGTGAAAATGACCACCCGGTGCTGCATGTGCATAAAACTACTTCTGTGATAGACACAGGGCTAAAAAGCAGCAGGCATTAAAGGTCCCGTTCTACACCTTTCTAGTGTTTTATTCTAGTCTGTTTGCCTAATTGGCTGACCAGCTCCAACAAACTGAATGCTGTCTCTGCCAAGCGCTTGGATTTGTTCTGGCTACAAGGTGGGCCATGATTAAGCAAACGAGCATATCATAATGACGTCATAACTTCACGGAAGTCAGAACGGCTCATTTGAATGCACATTTTCTTCATACAGATTGTGTGGATTTATTTGGGGCCTGCTAAAGTGCTGCTAGAACAAAGTTTCCATTGGCAACCTGTTCCACTCCACCATGGACAGACACTACAATATATACAAGAAAGCACTAAATATAAAATGTAACTAACCTAAAATGTATGCGATTATTATCCATTTAAAACGCGAAAGTGGAAAGAGATTTGATTACATCATTCCCAATGGTTTATGTGATGCGTAGTTCATTCCCATTAAGTAATGCTAAGTACAGTCTTCTATGTTTGCCCCTTTTCCATTTTCTAAAGATTTTTTTGCTTTAAACAGTGTTATATAATATCATGATTCATCTGGTAGCTGGACGGTTCAGTTCATTGCTTAAAATGCTTCAGATTGGAACTTTCTGGAATGTCTATGGCAAAAATGAATTGGAAAATCTCTTCCAGAACCATAGGGGAGGGTGACTACAACACCTCGGTACTCGATAATCTACATAGCAAGGGAAATGTAATTTTTCACAATATCGGACCTTGAAGAGTAAGGCAGCAGTGTAGTGACAGCTGACAGAAAGTCCAGGGTCTTAGGGTGAACAGCAGAGTGGAATGTGCAGGACTGCAGAGGGAGAACATGTGTACAGTTCATTACCTGCTTACATCATCTGATTAATGGAACATTATTTGTTCTTAAATCCTTTGAATAGTTTCTCTACACGGCTTAAGCCAAGGTTCGAATCAGCTGTGCATTTGCAGAGAGATTTGGCTTCCTGAGTGGCAGTAATATGACTACTATGGCTCTATGACCTTTCCGGCTCCTTGTGAAGAGTATAAACTGGGATGTGAAAAGGATGGGTGGAAACGTAATGTGGAAACTTAAATTATGAATGACATGATCAAATAAGTGGCAAGTTCCTTTCCCACGTGATTTTTGAGGCAGCCTATAGCCTAGGGGCAAAGGTGATTGACTGGTACCTAAAAGGTTGGTGGTACAAGCCCCAGTGTAGCCACAGTAAGATCAGTGCAGCTTTTGGGCCCTTGAGCAAGGCCTTTAACCCCACATTGCTACAGGGGGGATTGGCCCCTGCTTAATCGAAACAATTGTACAGTACGTTGCATTGTATAAAAGCATCAGCTAAAACATAACAAATGTAATTCATGATTCGTGAAAGATACCTGCCAAAGTACCCCGTATTAAATAACAGTTTAACAGTTACATTAAAATAACCGTTTTTCCAAAAAAACTAAACAAAGAAATCCTCTTTACAATAATTGTTTGGAATGCATTAACAATACAATAATAAAACTTTGACCTTTTAATAAGCTCATCTTTCTCCACGCAACTGTGACTGTTTATTGTAGTTTGAAAATTATTATGAATTTTGTTGTTTTGCGGAACATAAGCATGCAGTCAACAAACCGAGAACAATGTCTGTCATATGCTTGATATGCAACTGCCCATGAATTCAAAAGTAATTAGAAATGTTTTTAAATCTATAATCATGACTGGCTCAGCAGTGACTTACAGATCTGTGAGCAGCACTTGCGCCAGATCATTAATAAGCATGTTTTTACCCAGCTGACGTACTGGAATGATCCTATTAACAAGTTCCTCCTCCTGGATAAGCATGTTTGCCGCAGGTGTAAAGGCAGCTGTAGAATGTGTTTTAGTTGTGCTAATGGGCTAATGGGGCTGCAGTGTAAAAGTATGAACACCTACCAAGTTGCTGAAACAGCAGAGCTACACTCTTCCCCGTGACGGGCAGACTGCTGTTCAGAGGGGTCTGGATCAGCTGCCGGTCTCCAGCTCCCAGAGAAAATAGTTTCTGTAACAATAAAACAGAACGGCCAGGTCACAGTACTGCCACAGTGTGCCTGGCCTCAGCCAGACACCACACACCAATCTCAGTCTGTGGATTTAGTAAAAGGTGTCATCATCATTTGAGGATCGAAGATTCAATAACTTAGTTCAGCAAGTGTTTTTCTTTATTTTTGTATTCCCTCTACTAATCATAGTGGAAGGGACAACTTTGGCATAGCATACATGAGCTTTCAGGGTCCAAGAAAACAACGATGAATAGAAAATGCTGTATCTCGACATTTAAGTGAACAGTACTGAAAGACAGAGACACCACACTTAGGCTGTACATTTGAATTTGCAGTGAGCACCAAAAGACAGTGACCTGCTTTAATGAAAAAGATAGGAAAAAAGATAGAAACTGAAGAATGGAACATAAGGATGGCCTTATTTGAGAAAATGTCTCCAAATGAATAGCACACACTCGAGAGTTCTGAATGGACTGGCCTGTAGGAGGCCTTTGAAGTTGGCCCTTTGACTTAGGCCACCCTGAATGGCACTTGGGATGTTGACATAGCCTAAATATCCCAGCATGCAGTGCAAAACAAAGCTGGCATCAGATCAAATTATTTTAACCTTCACACTGAGTGGGGCCCTTTAGACAGGGCACACCATGACTCCCTGTTATTCTGGGAGGTACAGAGAAAATTCAGTCTGTATGCGGGAAAACAAACAGTGAGAGTTGCCATCTTCAGAGAGGTCTGTCCAGGAAAATAATTATGTTATAGTTAAGGTCGAGAAATAATTTGGAGGGGGGGGGTCACAGATGAAGAAAATCTTCTTAATTTGTGTTTAAGATTTCACATTCCGTTTGATCAGCACATTATGCTTGGTATGGCTGGAAAGAATAGCAATAAAATTGGGCAATTCTAATAAAAACAAAGTCAAAGTTTCACATTACTGTGATGGTATTATTGTGCGGGCTTTTAATGAGGCAAGAATCTTCTGATTTTACAAGCAAACATGGAAAAATGATGTGCAAAAACACTTGGATTTCAGAAAACATTTGCTTTGTTAGATTTTTCATAGGATGATCGGTCTCCACTGAACTAGAAGAGTCTTTAGACATGCTGGTGTTCTGGTGAAAAACAGTGCCACAGTGACTAACATACACTGTATATCCTCATTATTTTAACTTCAACCCAGCCTTTTACTGTAATATCACACAGGTTCAGCTGGGGAACAAACCTTCCATCATAGGTATGTTGAATGCATGCACGGCACTTTCTGAAAGAGCAAGAACTAAACATTTCTTGTAGTTTTATGACTACAGAGCGATTTTGAGGGTAATGGGCGGCGGCATTGGAAAATATAGGAAGAGAGGGATGTCGTCGTGCTGATTTATGAGCGCCTGGCGTGTCCTGTTTTTGGAGTAACAAATCCAAGTGTCAAATTAACCCCAGGTGACCCTGGCGCAGGCCTGGCGTGGAATTCCATCAGCCTCTGGTGGGCGGACGGGCAGGGAGCCCCCTCGCAGACCCGCGGTATTTTAGGAATTGTTTGTTTTAGCGCTGCCTCACCTGGGACCCCCCGGCCAGCGGCACCAGGCACGTGAAGAGGCCGGCCACCAGACCCTCCAGCGGGAAACTCAGACTGTCGACGTAGACGGTGTAGATCAGACCCAGGCAGCCCTGATGGACACACAGCAGACAGATCAGACACACTGCTACACACACCACTCGTCACACGGTATTTGGCTGATACTGGTACCAAAACGATACTTTTAAAGTGATGCCGGTGTCTAAACAATGCCTGAACCAACACCTTCTTTAAAATAAAGAGCAAACGACGACAGTAAAGGACATTTTTTAAAACTATTTAACAGTACCATTTCATTTTTTAATTATACTTCATAGTGCCACCAGGTTTCAGTACCCAGCCCTACTCAACACACAAGTATTGTACACTACACACACCCATCATACACTACTACCACACAACTCCAGCCAAACAGACCATATCACACACACCACTACCACCGCACAAACATGGCACAACACCGCTCCTGCAGAACAAATACTCAAGCAAACCACCCACACACATCACAAACACGCCATTAAAGCCAGTATTATATGCCCCCATACACAACAATCTGTACGGCTATGACACACACACACACACCGATGCACATGCTCACTACTCACAGATGAAAGCTTCACAACCTTCCATACATTTAAGGCCATTATTGGAAATGAATTACATTACTTGAGGGAACCAAGGAAACGCTATATATAGCATGTGTAAATCACAGTGCAAACCCTGTTAAAATACACACAAAAACAAAAACCTGCTAAAATTATGCTGGCCTTCATCGCTGGTGAAAGGAGGAACGTAGTTAAGAGTTTAACAAGTCTTTGGGGACTCTATCGAAGAAAACAGAAAAGCATGTGGCAATTCCCGTATAAGCTCCTAAATCTTAAAGAGGACTCCTCTCCCTCAAAAACAAACAACAAGGAGTATCTGAACAACACTTTAGAGGTACTACAATGGTTAAACTTTGGTTCACATTACTGCTGTTAATGCATATCTGTATATGAGAGCTTCACTCTAATATTCTCCATGATTAACCAAGCTGTAACCTGCGCAGCCAAGCAAACCTCACACTGCTCCTGCTAAGTTTCAGGTGTAGAAAGATCCAGGCCTCCAGTAACACACTGAGAAGATACAGGCTTCCCAGAACCCTCTCGGAAGATAAGGTCTGGTTATAGAGTGAATTTAGGACCCAAGGACTACATCTCCCAGCTCTACACTGCTGCAGCGGTTGAGTCCATGAATTTAAAGTCCTAACCCACTAAACCAATGCCTTAAGATTATCTAAGTACAAAGCAATAAATAAATATGAATAGTGTAAGGAAAGCAATATATTCAAGGACAAATAAGGTCAGCAAGCGACTGCTTGCACAGTTGTAAAGAATTTAGTAATAAAGCAGCAATAACTAACCATTTATGAAGCATTTATCACTGCACCACATTCTAATGTTCTACCATTAACTGGAGTCTTTGTGTAGTCACATTTTACATTTACATTTTTGTCATTTGGCAGACGCTTTTAATCCAAAGCGACTTACAAGTGCATAGGTTCTACCATAGTCACAGCTATGTATTCAACCTGCCAGTCACCCAGTACAGTCACACACTCAAAATCTGAGCCCATCACCTAGGACAGTCACACACTCAATCTTAGCACCATCACCATCCACTCATCACGGTTAAATCAAACACATTTTTCAGTTACCCGGAAGATTTCTGGGAAATCCAGCCTGGACACCAGAACAAGACTTTTGGGTGTGAAGACTTCAGCTGGCTGAATTAGTGCACTTGCTTCTTCATCCTCCTCTTCCTCTCCATCCATCTCCACACTCTTTGATCCCTGAAAGACAGAAACATTGCTCCAGGTAACGGCAGTGAACCTGGGACCAACCATACCCAACCCAAAACCACAATGACCCAGCTAACTCACAAAGCTACCTTCATTTATTAATTTAACACTTTAATAATAATAATTCACGTTATTGAATTAGGGCTCTTTGGGTCAGCAAAAAATGCACCAAACAAAAGACACATATACCTGAGAATTTTATTAGAAACCTGAATTTTAACAAATAGAGAAAAATTCTTGTTTCATAATATTGCTTGGCTTGGCTGATAACGTTTGACTAAAATTATCATGTGCCTTTCACTTTCGCTTTCACCAAGGTCTCAATACTCAAGAGTTCATGGAAGCTGGAAGCTATTGCCAAAAGTAAAAAAAATATCTCTTTTTCCCTCTTTACTTCAAGTGTAGCTTGAGTTTTTTGTACTGTTTTCTGGTGCTCCTTGAGAGTTCAGCAAGTTCAGCAAAATAACACCAGAGTCCTTTATATTCCTTAAATGTATTCAGATTTACTTAACAAAAAAAATGCATCCCAAAGCCAATAGTGTTACATAATCCAGGATGCTGGATATTTATTATATATTACTGTATTTTTAAGGGTCTTGAGATGAAGATGTTTGAGAATCCCAGCTGTTGTTATCCCATCCATCCATCCATCCATCGTCACCCGCTTATTTGGAGTCGGGTCGCGGGGGCAGTAGGCAAAGCCGGGTATTCCAGGCGTCCCTCTCCCCAGCAACGCATTCTAGCTCCTCCTGGGGGATCCCGAGGCGTTCCCTGGCCAGGAGAGATATATAATCTCTCCAGCGGGCTCTGGGTCTCCCTCGGGGTCTCCGCCCAGTTGGACGAGCCCGGAAAACCTCCAAAGGGAGGCGCCCGGGAGGCATCCTGATGAGATGCCCGAACCACCTCAATTGGCTCCTTTCGATGCGAAGGAGCAGCGGCTCTACTCCGAGCTCCCTCCGGATGTCCGAGCTCCTCACCCTATCTCTAAGGCTGAGCCCGGCCACCCTACGGAGGAAGCTCATTTCGGCCGCTTGTATACGCGATCTCGTTCTTTCGGTCACTACCCAAAGCTCGTGACCATAGGTGAGGGTTGGGACGTAGATCGACCAGTAAATCGAGAGCTTCGCCTTCCGGCTCAGCTCCTTCTTCACCACAACGGTCCGGTGTTGTTATCCCACTGGTGCATATTTAAACCCACCCATGGTGCTTTTTTTGAAAACCAGGATTATATCCGAACATACAAAAACAACTAGTTGTGGAACTACAAACTAAATATTATCAAGAAAGAAGGCACTCAGTAGAGTGCAGACTACTGCCAAGGCACATGCATGAATGTGCACAGGAAACGTCATGGGAATCCAGTCATTACTTTTTCGACATACGTTTGGCCTAATGGTGGCGCTAGAGGAAAGCTCATGGGGTCACAAAAATCAATTGGCATCTACCTCTTGGGAGAATTAATGTCGACAGCAAATTTCACAGCAATTTGGCCACTACTTTTTGAGACATGCTGATCAAAAAAAGAAATGTTTACCTTCTGATGGCACTAGAGGAATGGTCACCAATATCAATAGGTTTCTTCCTCTTAGGAACATGAATGTGCACAGCAAATTTCATGGCAATTCGGCAATTACCTTTCCACATATGCCTGTCATGGACAGATGGATTAACAGACGGAATGATGAATCATCAGAAAACCTCCCTGATGGAAGTAAGGATGGGAAAAAATAATATAGGCAAGAGGTTTAATGCAGTGCATAGGGCAGCTGAATGCCAATCCAAATATGGGTCCCCGGTGCAGCTGTGGGTCTGATCCCCCATGACACATTCTGTTCTGTGCAATGATCCCTTTTCTATCAGCTGCTTTTCAGATAGCTCCTGCTGAATAAAATACACTACGAAAGAAGGAAAGACGGTCTCCTTTTTTTAAAATCGAATTTCAGTTGAGGACACCCTAGGATGCCTCTCCAGACCTCAGTTTGGCACAGCTTTGCACAACACAGAATAAACCATTAGATTCTGGGTCGGCATTGAAAAAAGACATCTCACGGAATTCTAGGAATTTCCAGAATTAGGTTATGTCATGTGCATGACCCCCCCTCCATGAGGCTGTGGCCTCTCCCACCTTGTTGACAACCACTTTGCAGACTGTACATCATATGTTGGGAAATCCAAGAAACCATGCCGAGATGTACAGAATGTACATCCAACTACATGTCTAAATAAGAACCTCTGCAGAATGTCCCAGTGGTGGAGCTATCAAAGAGGCCTACCAACGGTGCACCATTACACCCCACCATCATTAAGCAGACACAGATTAATGAGGGAAATTAAAGATATCATATTCAAAACAGGAAGGGCGTCTTATCAGATGCCCAGAGGTTAGAAAATGTCTTGACAACAAGATAAACAAGGACATGGACATCTGAAACAAGTGTTGCAAACGTGGGAAACATTTTCCATTTCAATGGGATTCTTCCCATCAACGGAGTTGATGTCTGAGAATGGGCAGACAGGAAGTGCCATTTCCCAGAAGTGCCTCGCCAATGGCATAAATCATACAAATAACATTAAATCACTCATGAATCATGTGTAATTCAAATGATCAGATCCAGCTATGGAGATTACAGCTGACCGTGACAGCTTTCACTTTTAAATAAAATTACACAACAGGAACCACAACAAATGAATGGAGCAAATGGGAGTGATGCAATGTGATGTGACGTGATGAGACTCAACATTCATGATAATGCTGAGATGTCGGAAACTATGCAATCATCTATGGGAAAAACGTTGAGCCGAGACAAGAAGATGCCTTTTAAAATGGCCAGTGAAGTGTCGCTGCAATCAACATTCACCTGAGCACATGAAGTGAACATTTTAAGTGTTCTGGAACATTCTATGTTGTCCATATTCTTTGTTGTATTGGTGGATATGCACTTTCATAGTGAAAAGCATGTATTTTTGCAATTCTGGAGAACATTCTAAAATGGAGAAATCATTCTATAAAACTCTTACAAAGAGATTTATTATTTCACCTTAAACTAATGGTTTCCTTTGGATAGTGATTTTAGTATTTATCCGGAAGCTCCCCGGGGAAAAATAAAGGTTTTCTATTCTATTCTATTTATTATTACACATTATCACTATGGGTAACTTGAATGTCACATATTACTAGAGGCAATAACTGTTGGTAGGAAAAAAAATCAAGACAGATTACAAATAATGTGTGGCGCCAGTCTATGAGTTGAATGTGAGAAGTGTTGCCATATTAAATACCAGAAGTGAAAATCATTTCTTTGTTAACTGGTCAGAGAGTGATCTCTGACTGGTAGGGGATGTTATTGTAACCTCAAGTCAGGCCTTTGACACCAGTGAAGTGTGTAGAGATAAATGCTTCAAAATGTTAATTAATGTTTAGCAAGACACATTTTTCTATTTTTTTTAATTGAATTCCCTGCTAAACTGGGTCAAAGATTAAATTCTAACAAAAATAGCCCAGCCGGACCCCTCAGAAGTCGATGCTTGCTGTGAGTAGAATAGAACTGAACAGCCAGCCAAGTTTTACAGAGGACGGAAGAGCAGGGATAGGGAGCAGCCAGCAGCACTGAGACCTTGAGCCACTCAGACCAGCAGCACTGAGACACTGAGACACTCAGATCAGCAGCACTGAGACACTCAGACACTCAGATCAGCAGCACTGAGACACTTAGACACCCAGACCAGCAGCACCGAGACACTCAGACACCCAGATCTGCAGCACTGAGACACTTAGACCAGCAGCACTGAGACACTTAGACCAGCAGCACTGAGACACTGAGACACTCAGACCAGCAGCACCGAGACACTCAGACACCCAGACCTGCAGCACTGAGACACTGAAAGAGAGGGGGCAAAGTGGGTGCTGCAGAAACTACAAGGCACCATGGTGATGCATCTGAGCAGGTATCTGCAGCTCTGCTCCTTGATGTGCAGGGGTTCCCATCCTACATGACTAACTCAGCCGCCTGGTGACATGGCTGTGCGGTGACTGGCATCCTAAATGAGCTCTGGAAAGCACACAGCCAACACATAGGTCCATTAAGGAGGATGTTGAACGTCACTGGTGAGTTTTAGATGCTCTGAAACCATAAAGTAAACTCATTTACATTCCAGAGTTAACTGAAAACAGCCCTGTTATCACGCTGCTGGGGGGACTCTGACTCACCACAATGAAATGCGTCCTGTCATTAAGCACATCGTACTGCCAGTAACCACACAACTATTACAAATAATGGGACCTGTCACCGGTGGAAGAATACCCAGTAATATTCCATACAATCCAAGGGGAACAAAGGACAGAGCACTTCTCATGAATGTGACTGGGGTTTACAGAAACACTTAGATATCCACATTCATTCAGGCTCCTGAGTGTCTGATTGGGTAAGACGCTGACAATGAGCCCAGGCTGGGCTCCACGGTCACGGGTTCAAGCCTGGGCTCTTCCGTTGAGCAACAGGCAAGAGGGATGCTGCTTAGGGGTAGAGACCCTCAGACCCTGCTGCTACAGCTCAGGCTGTCAGAGACAGTCCTGCAGTTCACTGTGTGGCCTGTAGGGGAAGCGCGCTAGCGTGTGTGTGGCTCCACTGCAGGGCTGCTCGCCTGCGGCTACAGTAGCACAGCCGACAACTGCAATTCAGAAAAGAAAACATGTTTATCATTTTAAGATAATTTTTTACAAATCATCAACTCATTTTCTACAGCTAAGCAATTGTTGTAAAATATTCAGTAACCCGTGTGCAAATTCATTCTGACTGTACAGTGACAGAAGACGTGTTGGCACAAAGAAGGTCTTTAATGAGAGAGAAGGCTGAGATCTAAAACAGGCTGAGATATAAAACAGGGCACTTGTAATGCTTGACAAAAAGCCATCTCTAAGAAGTAAATAAGCTCAAAATGTGCAGGACCAAGGAAGAAAGGCCAGAGTTACGGATTCTTACAACAAACCAGTTCTTAAGCTGCATTTCAAGAGACGCCTTCAGGTGCATAAAATAACGGAACTGAATCCCAGCTGGGAAACGTGAATCCCTCGACATTAATTTCACCAACACATTCTAAACAAAGGCTTTTCTTTTAAACACGCACAAAACCACTTATAGGAGATTTCAGCCGATCTTGTTTGTGCAGCCAGCATGCTGGAGCAACTAAATATTAGCCCACAAGGACAATCTGTTTTCTAACCACAAAGTGCTCCAAAAGCATGCCAGTCTCTGAGCTGGAATGCTGTTAATTTCATGCTAAAGGTGGGAACACTTTGCACACGTGGCACACTTACCATAAAACTAAAAATAGTTCCAAAAACAGAAAAAAGGAACAAGCAAAAACAGGACCAGAGACAAAACAGAACACTAACATAAGGAAAGGCTTAATGGAGTTACGATAAATGAGGTAAAATAAATCAAAGACTTAAATTGTTTTGCTTTCCCCCCTTTTCTTCTCTCAGTTCGGTCCAATTCGATCCACCGCTATAGATATTTGGGAGAGCACAGAAAAGGCAGAATAGGACATGCTCGCCCCTCATGCAGTGGAAAGTGCCACTGGTCACACTGCATGAGTCAGGGGGAGACTTCAGGAGCAGCCCAACAGGCGGAGCAGCGGGTGCTGGGTCTACGAGCGGGGCCTACGAGCGGGGTCTACGAGTGGGGTCTACGAGCAGGGACTACGAGCGGGGTCTAGGGGCGGGGTCTACGAGTGGGGTCTAGGAGCGAGTGGGGTCTACGAGCAGGGACTACGAGTGGGGTCTAGGAGCGAGGGTCTACGAGCGGGGCCTACGAGCGGGGGTCTACGAGCGGGGCCTACGAGCGGGGGTCTACGAGCGGGGTCTACGAGCGGGGTCTACGAGTGGGGTCTAGGAGCGAGTGGGGTCTAGGAGCGGGGCCTACGAGCGGGGGTCTACGAGCGGGGCCTACGAGCGGGGGTCTACGAGCGGGGTCTACGAGCGGGGTCTACGAGTGGGGTCTACGAGCAGGGACTACGAGCGGGGTCTAGGGGCGGGGTCTACGAGCGGGGTCTGCGAGCGAGCGATGAGACGTCGCCCCCTGCAGAGTTAATCCTCCGTAACCCTTGGCAAAGCAACCGCCATTTATATGGCGCCCTGTGGGGCTACCAGCCACTGGCACGGTCGGTATTTGACCCCAGACCGCAGGGCTCAACCAATGGGTAGAATGGGAAGGGTGCATTGACTGAATGGGGCACCCAGCATCCCTATGGAATGTCTTCTCCCTTTAGAATCCCATTTGAGTAATCGTACCTGCCCTCTACACAATATTGAAAAAAAATATTCTGGGTTGGGAAGAGTAGGTGTGTCCATCTCATTTGCATAAATTATTCTCTAACCAATCAGGTGCCTCCAGTGTTTTGGGTAGTATTGATTGAACAGCTGACTTTGAAAATGTGCCATTAAAAGTAAACTGACACATTTGTGAGCGCCAACGATTTTACAACTCAATGTCTTGATTGACATCTATATGATGAGGTACATCGAACAGGGTACTCTCACATTACATTACATTACATTATTGGCATTTGGCAGACGCTCTTATCCAGAGCGACGTACAACAAAGTGCATACCCATAACCAGGGATAAGTTCGCTGAAAGACCCTAGAGGGAAGTACAATTTCAACTGCTACCTATACAACAAAGATAAGGACGAGGGCCAATTCGTTTTTTTTTTGTTTGTTTTTTTGAACAAAGAAACAAAGAAACAGAGCAAAATTGACCAAAGTTAAATATCCAAACACTGCTTACCTAGCCAACTAAAAATACCGATACACAAAGCAAGTCACAGAGACAGCAATTAAGGTTCACAGGGAGGTAGGGAGGGATGGGGAGAGGTGCTGCTTGAAGAGGTGTGTCTTCAGCTTGCGCTTGAAGGTGGGGAGAGATTCTACAGTTCTGACCTCAACGGGGAGTTCGTTCCACCACCGTGGAGCCAGAACAGACAGTAGTCGTGAGCGTGAGGTGGAGGTTCGGAGAGGGGGAGGTGCCAAGCGGCCTGTGGAGGCTGAACGAAGAGGTCTGGCAGGGGTGTAGGGTCTGATGATTTTTTGTAGATAAGCTGGGGAAGACCCTTTAACTGTTTGGAAGGCTAGCACCAATGTTTTGAATTTGATGCGAGCCATGACAGGTAGCCAGTGGAGGGAAGTAAGCAGGGGGGTGACGTGTGAGTATTTGGGAAGGTTGAAGACCAGACGAGCTGCTGCATTCTGGATGAGTTGGAGGGGTCTGATGGCGGACGCTGGGAGGCCAGCCAAGAGGGAATTGCAGTAGTCCAGGCGGGACAGAACCATCGCTTGGACCAGGAGCTGGGTCGAGTAGGGGGTGAGAAAGGGGCGGATTCTCCGTATGTTGTATAGGAAGAACCTGCAAGACCGGGTCACCGCCGCAATGTTCTCGGAAAGGGACAGTCTGCTGTCCATCACCACACCGAGGTTCCTTGCACTGGGTGACGGCATGAGTGTGGTATCCCCGAGGGAAATGGAGAGATCCAGATGGGGAGAGGTATTAGCAGGGATGAATATCATTTCAGTCTTGCCTGGGTTGAGCTTTAGATGGTGGTTGTCCATCCAGCTCTGGATGTCCCTCAGGCAAGCAGAGATATGGGCTGAAACCTGCGTATGAGACGGCGGGAACGAGACGAAGAGTTGGGTATCGTCCACATAGCAGTGGTAGGTTAGCCCATGTGCAGTGATCACAGGGCCAAGGGAGCGAGTGTAAAGAGAAAAAAGAAGCGGGCCAAGGACTGAGCCCTGGGGAACTCCTGTGGCGAGGGGCCGAGGTGTCGATTGGGGCGGGCCAGAATGGACAGCAGAAAGCATTTTTCAAATTTTATACGTCATTTTTCAAACATGTTGAAATAATGACGGATTAAAATATGTCACTATAAAGTAGGCATAGAAACAAACCATAGACCCATAGCCGCTACCCTATGTTAGCTGCTACCCTATGTTACCATAGGAGATGTGTGTGTACCGGCAGGTTGATCTTTGGAAGCACACGTACCTGTAGGTTAATCTCCGCTTCATGAAAGGTGAGGCAGGAGCAGTAGTGGCGGTCAGATTCGATGTCAGTCAGCACCACGGTGAAGAAGGAGGGCTGCTTCCTCTCCCGGGACAGCTTCCATCCTCCAGGCTGGCAGAACTGCAGAAACACACACTACTGTTACAGACACACACTGTGGAGACACACACTACTGTTACAGACACACACTGTGGAGACACACACTACTGTTAGAGACACACACTGCAGAGACACAAACACTACTGTTAGACACACACTGCAGAAACACAAACACAACTGTTAGACACACACTGCAGAAACACAAGCACTACCGGTAGACGCACACTGCAGAAACACACACTGCAGAGACACAAACACTACTGTTAGAGACACACACCCTACAGTCAGACACACACTGTAGCCACACACACTGCAGAGACACAAACACTACTGTTAGACACACACTGCAGAAACACAAACACAACTGTTAGACACACACTGCAGAAACACAAGCACTACCGGTAGACGCACACTGCAGAAACACACACTGCAGAAACAAACACTACTGGTAGACGCACACTGCAGAAACACACACTGCAGAGACACAAACACTACTGTTAGAGACACACACCCTACAGTCAGACACACACTGTAGAGACACACACTACAGACACACACACAACAGTTAGAGACACACACTGCAGAGATGCGTGTATGTGTGTGTCTGTGTGACAAATCACTCGTCCCGCACATTTTTCTTGGATCATTCACATGAAAGTCCATTCACTCTTGATCCCCCAGTCAGAATTGCTGCGCCATGCAGATCTCTGACATAAGTATGGAGGCACTGTCTGGCTATATGTGACCACTCAGCAAGGCATGGTGGGCTGAACACCACAAGCCATGAGGTTCAGAGGAAGCAAACTGCAATTTAAGAACAGAACAGGAAATGTCAAGTCAAATAAAGAAAGCATGATTTTCCAAAGATAGTTTTCTGTTCTTAATTAGAAAATAGTTGTGCTCAACCACTGGAGGAACTTTGTTTGAAGGGCTTTTGTGAGCGCTTACAGATTCAACACTGTCGTGTTTTTCACTGCAGTTAACAGGAACATGAATCCACTACTATGTGTGTGGAAAAAAAGTTTTTAAAACAGAAATAGTCAGAAACATTTAGACCAGTCTGCCTCCATTTTGGTTCCCTTCCATGGTCACCCATGTTGGACATTGTAATCCCATCTAGGGACTACATTATATTACATTATTGGCATTTGGCAGACGCTCTTATCCAGAGCGAAGTACAGTTGATTAGACTAAGCAGGAGACAATCCTCCCCTGGAGGCCTTGCTCAAGGGCCCAACGGCTGTGCAGATCTTATTGTGGCTACACCGGCATTAGAACAACAAACCTTGCGTGTCCCAGTCATTTACCTTAACCACTATGCTACAGGCCGCCCCTCAATTACAATGGACAGAGATGATAAACTCAAGTTCTGTTACTCTCAGGCCAAACACGTGTACTACAAAGGTGTACTAAAGTCTGTCACTCTCTCACGGGGACAGCAGAGGTGTCGTCTGTTTCGATAATAGGTTGTCAGGTGACAACAGAACGCCCGGCGGCTCAAGCATTTGTGTTGCTGGGGTAACCGAGCCTAGCCCCACATTGCTGTCCCATTACAGAGCGTCTCTGCAGTCATGTGACTCAGGGTGCTATGTGCACCATTCAGCTTGCATGACCTCAGATGCTCTGCGTTACAGTGAATTAGGGAACTATGCGGTTACCTGGGGACTCTGTGGGGGTGTGTGTGTGTCTGTACACATAACGGGATGACTGCCAGGAACAGAATACTCCAATGCAGACAAAGAGGGGGAGGTCCAATGGTGAGGAGAGAGAGAGGAGGTTGAGAGGGAAAAGCTGGGGAGGTCTCCATTGGTTGAGGGGGGTGGGGGGGTGGGGGTATAGAAGATCAGCAATGCCATGGTCTGAGGCACACAGTGCCTATAGAATTGCTACCAGTTAGCTAAAATGTACATTGCACATCTGTGGGGAATGCATACACATTTAAAATGAATAAACAAGACTCGCCAATCAGGTAAGCAGCATACAGGACTGCCCAATGAGAAGGCAAATGTAAGCACAAGAGCAGAATACACAAAGGAGGTGAAAGCACAAAGGAGGTGCCAACAGCTTCAGTACAGAGCGCAGCCTAACCACTGCTCAGCTTAGGCCCACTTCAACACTGATTACAGCGCCGAGGGCCTGATGTACAGCAGGCACCTCTTCATCTCAGCCGGATTTAAAACACACTGCACTGGGACATCGCAGCTTTTATATTCTGCAGCTCAAACTCAGGCAGCCGGACCAGAAGAAAGCCACATGTTACATGCCCAGCTGTGGCATGCCATTTTCACAGAAATAATGAGAACAAAGACATCAAAAGACCCCCCCAGAAAATAAGACGTCAAAGACGTTGCATAACTGACCCCGCTCTGTCATTTTCATGATAAAATTCGTATAAATCAATTATGTAAGTTTAACGATGTTGGTGATTGGCCCCTGATGGGTTCCTCATGGCATCTTTTGACACACATTATAATGCAGGGTGTGAGGAGACTGGCTGAAATAGGGAAGGAGCATGAGCCAGTTTGGCACCCTCCTTCTTGGGATAACCACTGACGTTCTCCTATATAAAGGCGAACAAATTGCACACTGCACAGGGCTGGCAACTGAATCACCCACTGCATAGAGAAGGCTAGCGAATCACACTGCACAGAGCAGGCTAAGAATCACACTGCACAGAGCAGGCTAGCGAATCACACTGCACAGAGCAGGCTAAGAATCACACTGCACAGAGCAGGCTAATGAATCACACTGCACAGAGCAGGCTAATGAATCACACTGCATAGAGAAGGCTAGCGAATCACACTGCACAGAGCAGGCTAGTGAATTACACACTTTGCAGAGCAGGCAAGTGAATCACACTGCACAGAGCAGGCTAATGAATCACACTGCATAGAGAAGGCTAGCGAATCACACTGCACAGAGCAGGCTAGCGAATCACACTGCACAGAGCAGGCTAATGAATCACACTGCACAGAGCAGGCTAATGAATCACACACAACACAGGGTAGGCTAGTGAATTACACACTTTGCAGAGCAGGCAAGTGAATCACACACGACACAGGGTAGGTTAGCGAATCACAGGCCAGACTGGGGAAGCAACATGTCCCCAAATGCTCTCTATCGCTCCGTCTCCATCCCCCCCTTCTGTCTTCCAGGAAGGCCAGACAATGTGTGTAAGTAAAGGGAGTGGGGGTCTGAGGCCCCCTGGGGGTCAGCACCAGAGGGGAAAGTTTATCGGGGCGAAAGGTGACGAGGCGGAGGGGCAGCCCACAGGTGCAGGACGGTGTGGAGCAGAGAGTGAGGCTCTGTTTTCAAAACAGGAGGAAACACGGCACTTCCTGTCTCCCTCATCAGCACAAACACACATACAGCACAACCCTGAGCAGAACATCAGATATCCTTAAAGGAAAACACCAATATTTTCGGAAAAAATATAGCTTTTTTCCGACTTAGCCAGACTTAGACGAGACGATTTAATTTTCATTTTTGTGCATTCACTGGTTCAATTTAGCTTAGCATAAAGACTTGAAGATCATCGGAGTCAGTAGCCTGCCTCCATCAAAGTCAAGAAATACACCTTACAGCAACTCCGAAGCTGTCTTATTTGCACAAGGTATCATGTGTATTGGGAATACACGTGCAGGGCAAAAAAGACGAGACATGTTGTTTTCAAGAAGTTCTACCTTTTAAAACTACCTTCAGAAGGTAACCGGAGCACTCGCTCAACCAGCAGAAGACCAGTGCAGAATTCCTGTATTTGTGTGTGATAAAAAATGAGGAAAAAATCTATTTGGTTGCAATATATGGAGAAAAACATTGCCAGAAAGTTTTTTCAGCAAAGGATGTTGGGCTCAAATGTTGGGCACTCAACTTCCACAACTCCTGACTCACAAATTCTGACTACTGTACAACATGAGTTCACAGATTATGATAAACTTTGCTGATAAGATCAGAGTTCGCCATGGGATACACAATAAAATCCTCTACTCAGGAACTAAACTGATAAGATAAACAGCAAAACATTGACTGGATGGTTATGGTTAGACAACAATGAAGCCTTTTGTGACTTTAAAGGTACAATAGGTAATTTTGGAATTCTAACGGTCAAGAGAGGAATAGCAGCAACAAATACCTTCAAACCACAACACTGTTTATCCCTCCCCTTTCTCTGTAACGTGTTGACATTGAAACGTCATTGGCTGTGGCAATTAGAACCAATTTCCAACCAATGAGCTTAAATTATTGTAGTTATACAATGTTTTGGTACAGTGTCGGGCTGTCAACTGTATATTTTGAAACCCAAAATACAAACACAGGCAGATGGTGAGTCAACATGTCAGTGAGCCTTTTTCAATGATAGGAAGGGATTTACAATGGTCTTGTAACAATGTTTGAGCACAAAAATCGTACCTTTAAGGCAAGCCGAAATTTGGAGGCACATGCCAAAAAGCTAAGGAAATACGATTAAATAATAATATGATTAAATAAAACTCATTCAATGGCTATATAGTACATCATTTGTAGAATCAATCACTTCTTAGCATTAAAGCAAGCTTAGCATTAAAGTAACGCTGCTTCAGGACATTGACCTTCCCTTTGGCAGTAGCTGTATGCTATTGTTCTTTTTTCTAAAATTAAACGTCATGTATAAAGGTCTCTGCATTATCATATCATATGAACATTGGTCTATTCATGGAGAGGAAGCCACTGAATGATGATTGAGGCTTTTTATAACCAGACAAGAGCTGAGATCCCTGCAAAAAAGTATGATAAAAAACCATCAACTGTAAACCAAAATGCATGACTAACACACATTTTCCAACTGAAATCAAACCAAAAGTTTTAATATACAAATGTTTTCTTTTATATAAGAAAATATTTTGTTTTTTAATCAGGTAAAAAAAAGGTGAAATGTATCATGTACAGCAAGCTAAAACAGGAGTGGATTACATGCATTACCAGGAGTGCATTACCAGTCCTGGAAGGCCAGTGTATATTTAGGTTTGTTTCGACATATTATCCGGGCTAAATTAGCTAATTGGCTGTATAGACTAGATGACAGAATAGGGACACATGAACAGCTCTTGGCTGTCATTCATGGACTTAACAAGATGGTCAGAGGGTGTAATTGTTCAAGCAAATTGAGTAATTAAGGCCTGAATTTGGCATGAAACCAGAAAAGAATATGGCTCTCATTGCCAACGCCTGCGCTAAACTAAAGTCATCAAACTTCTACTCTACTTCCTGGCACCCCCTGGTGGCCACAATGATAATGGCCTGACGGCAAGTGTTTCCGCCAGGCAACAGGATGCTGACCAACGGCATTTCCCTGATTACAAACCCACACCCTCTACTTCTGGCTGCTTTCACCTGCAGAAACAAAGCACCTCAGAGAGCAAGAAAGTACATGCAGGAGAAGAATGGTCTGATTAACCTGGCTGGAAGGAAATGCTTAATGGAATTCCTGTTGGGCGGCAGGACCAAAGGACTTAATGAGTTTGAAAAGTCAGTCAGCTGTTCCAAAACTAACAAGTCCTCGTGAATTCCAGACGTGAATGACCCGGTGAATATGTGACGCTTGATTTCGGTGGAATTACCCAACTTCCAGACAATGGGCCTACATGAGGGGCAGTTTTCCATGGTAATGTTCCTTCAGCACCAGTGTTGCGTGCTGCTTCGCAGAATAAAAAAGCTTGTTCGTTTGGTCAGCCAGGATGTACATGTCACGGGCGTAATCGAGAAACACGACACCGACATTCCAACGTCAATGCAATAAACAGCACACTGTTGTAGGCACCTAGGACTTCAGCTACAATGGGATTCTGTTGGCAAAGTCTCAGGTAACGCGACCCCGTGTGTCCCAATCATTGGCACCAGCATCAATTAGCCACCTGATCTGTCAGGAGGGACCTCCCGTCACCCCGCTTTCACAGGAACCCGTTCCCGTTCACCTCCCCGGTCACCCAAAGCAATCTGTGAGAAACACCAGGCCTTCCCCACCCCACCGTGCACAGCCCAGCTAAACCAGACATGGAGTCGGAACACCAAACCTCATCAGACTGGAGAAAAACACAGATTTGCTCATACAGTAAAGAACCCATGAAACACAGGCTAGACAGAACCACACAAACTATATGTGAGTTTGTATTGACTGGAAACTAATGCAAAATTGTACTACAAATGTATCACTTCAATGTTTTCATTTTTATTATTTCATTATGTTTTGCTGACATGGTTAAATAACCAAGTTAAACACAAGTCAACTTGTTACCAGTATATCAGGAATGGCTAGGTAGGCAACATATTTCTGTAAACACTTTTAAAAAGTCGAGTGGGCACTTCTTATATTTCCTTCTGGAGACCCATCAGGGATCAATATGTTTTTTTTGTGCACCTTGGCAATAAATGGTTTTAGTAGCATGTCATTGTGTAGACATTCATTTTTCAGTCCTGATTAAACATGGAGGTGTTCTCTGATGTCACCAGTTCAGATTTAGAGACAACATGCACCTAAACTGTGAGACATTGTCTAGGTATAAGGGGTTACGGAAATAGGCTTTTAACCAAACTCACCACCAGCTCCAGTGAGCAGCCATACAAAGGGCTAACAGTGGGTACAGTTATATAAAGGCCTACTGGCTAGCAGTGGGTACAGTCATACTAAGGGCTAATAGCTAACAGTACAGTACAGTTGTATAAAGGGCTAACGGCCAACAGTGGGTACAGTTATATAAAGGGCGAAAAGAAGCACAATACTGTAAAGGCCTATCGTAAGAATGCAAGCTATTTAAAGCTGGCCAGATAAGGTACTGTTATGAAATATTTTTTTAAAAATGATAACGGAGGAGAATAGCACAGGGAAGCATAGCATTGTTTGTAAATAAAGGCAGTAAAAATCCAGCAGGTGTTTCAGTGGACAGCAAAATTCAAAGTCAGTAGTGAAAACAGCAGGATGCAGTGGAGCAGTCGGGGGTTACGGTTCAGTCACGACTCCTCTCATCCTGCATCTCCGTCCCCGCGTCAACGTACTCGAGCCTCATCCCCACGATGACCTTGTTTTGAATCCTACAATCTGGCACGCGGCCTTTGTGAGTCATTTTTCAGTTTGGAGCCATGACGTACACACCCAAAAAATGAAAATAAAAAATACCAGGAAATGACAGGGAGCTGAGGTTCTGAGCGCCCGCTCTGTGTGTTTCTCCTCTCCCGCTCTCTGACCGGCCCGATCATGGCCTACAGAGGTAATGAAAGCTTTCTGCTTATGTCTAAGGCTTCACTGCTTGGATGGAGCGGAACCTTTTATTTAAAATGGTTCACTGTACTAAAGCCCAACGAACAGTCATGCCCTCCAGCTGGCCTAAAAGCACTAATGACCACCAGCTGCTATTTCATCAGGATTCATTATGCTCATTATGTCTGTCGATAGGCGTTTATGAACACCCCGATTCCTAGAATAAGGGAATAGCTCCCCTGCGACAGTTAGAGGCCAGCTCTGCTGCTGAAGATCACTGGGCAAACTCTTGCCCACCCTTCTCTTCTCTCTCGTAGCCAGAGTTTCCATATAAAGTTAAATTCCTCATGAAGACCTCGCTCTTCTCGGATAATATGAGAATATCAGGCAGGAATCATCCGGCTACAGTCTTCCCTTCGCATGTTAGTTCATCATCGGAATGACAGATTCAAACGTCCGAAAGACGTTGGACTGTGGCAGGAATTTGCTCAGCTATGAGAAGAGGGTGTTGCACTGTGCAGTTGGGACCCCCCACGCAGGCTCTGGGGAGATGTCTGCAGACCCTTCTGGTAAATATATCACACATAGAGCCCATCGCTCCCTCTTCAGTCCCCTACAGGCCATTCTCAAGCGGCCTACTGGTCTGAACCAGGTCACTGTATACTGCACATTAATAAGGCCAATCAGGCGGGAGAGGGCCTGCATCAGATTAGGATGCTTGGCATTCCTCTGCTGGGGCTCTGGTGTGGGGGGGTGGGCGGGGAGGGGGGTCATTAACCTGGTATTAATCAACAAAAAAGAGCTTTCTCCCTGACAGTCGGAAACACAGTCTCTGCAACCCTCTGGGACTCAACATCCAACAGAAACATCCACAAATTCACGCCAACACTGGGACTCAACACTCTACAGTAACACTCAGCCTCTCACCAACACTGGAACTCAACACTCTACAGTAACAATCATAGCCTCTCACCAACACTGGGACTCAACACTCCACAGTAACACTCATAGAGTCACACCAACACTGGGACTCAACACTCTACAGTAACACTCAGCCTCTCACCAACACTGGGACTCAACACTCCACAGTAACACTCAGCCTCTCACCAACACTGGGACTCAACACGCCACAGTAATACTCAGCCTCTCACCAACATTGGGACTCAACACCCCACAGTAACACTCATAGCCTCACACCAACATTGGGAGTCAACACGCCACAGTAACACTCAGCCTCTCACCAACACTGGGACTCAACACTCCACAGTAACACTCATAGCCTCACACCAACACTGGGACTCAACACCACATTTGCAGCCTCAGGAGGAACACAAGACCCTCAGTAAGATAAGCACCCAAGGGGCAGGTCTGGAGGGGAACATGCACACAACCTATATATGTGCTGCCATGTACTTTTCAGCTTAAATTCTGTTCCTTGGTCATATGAGGCGAGAGGCACATATACACAGACAGAAATACACACCGAGACGCAAACACAGTGCAATGAGGGGGCTGGTGGTTGGGTACAGGGGCAATGGACTAACATAACTGAGAATAGGCAAGAAGATGCTCACATATTGGGTTCTCCCTCTAGAGAGCCTCACAGTGCTTTACCATTCAGCCAATGGGTCACAAGTCACAACAATGTACAAAAATAATACAGCACATATCCTTTGTACGGAAGATTTATGTTCATCTTGGCACACTGGGGGCAAGTCTGTCTGGACCTGAAGACCGCAAATCCCAGATGACCCGACTGTGACAGGCAGACCAATGGCTCATAGTCTGGCTGGGGGACTGTGGTCCTGTGTCAGGCGGGTCGATTACTCACACATAGACTTTCCAGGCAAACAAGCAAAGACATAAATATCATCTAAATGCATTCTCCCTGACTTGAAAGTTATCTCAGTGGCTGGAATGCACCCCTTTGTTTGCGTTTCGGTCTCGTTGCACAAACATCCCAAGACAGACGTGCTGGTAGACATGTCAGCCCTGGTCGCCACGCGCAACCCTGCAGCTCAGTCCGTTACTCACCTCTCCGGTCCCCAGAGCGCGAGCGCTCACTCACTCTGTCGCTCCGCACTGATGCCGGAGCCCTGCCC
The DNA here is from genome assembly GCF_963514075.1 of Conger conger. NCBI lineage: Eukaryota > Metazoa > Chordata > Actinopteri > Anguilliformes > Congridae > Conger > Conger conger. The sequence continues at coordinate 22,284,589 of NC_083774.1, forward strand.
ACAGCCACACGCACTCTTCCTTTCAGAGACAGCTCTGCACCTTGTTACCGGTTTCCTAAACAGCTCTCCGTCCAATCCGGAAGCGCGTTGCACGGCTCGCATTCCACATCACAATGGGGACTTGGGGGGGGAGGGGAGCAGTGTTTGAAAAAGTCGGCGTGCCAGACAGGAGAAGTGACACAAACGTTAACTATTTGCTGGTCGAGGTCAAATTCCTTCCTCATAGGAAATGGGGCCTCAGTAGCATTTTTTCCTACTAAAAAAAACAAAAAAACATTAAATCTTCACAGGAAATTCTGCTGTGATTGGTATTCGCAAGCGAAAAGAAAAGCTTGTCACAGCAATCTCTTTAAATAACTTGCAAATAACGTGCAAAGTTTAAATCACATATGGAGACTTGGTCGAAAGGTCTTCCAATGCGCCACAAACAACTCTCATAGTCAAAATGCCAAGAAGGCGAAACGCATAACAGCAGCAGCAAAACAACAAACATGTTTTTGCGTCCTGAAAACAAAATGTTCTGTTATCCTGTGTTACTGTGAAACCCAAAGACATACAGATGTGGAGGGAATCTTCTCAACCAAAAATTCTCCCATTAATACAGGACCAAGATCATTATTTGGCTCAACTGCCAAGTTCCAGTGCTCAGTCACTCAAACCTGATGTGCTAACAGATGATTTCCTTACTCTTCGGAGTAAGATGACAATGTGAGCATTTTTAATAGAATTGACTCATGGGGATAAGACTCAGAAAACATAGCGTGAGCAAAACAAAACATTAAATATAGCGTGTTCATACCAAAAAACATTATTTCATCCAAATGCAAATCCTGCCCCAAGTATTCCACCATTTATCATCTTTAAGTCCGCACTGAATCAGACTGCCCAAAGTCCACACACTGACCACAACAGCCCAAAGCCCCACACTGAACATAACAGCCCAAAGCCCCACACTGAACACAACAGTCCAAAGCCCATAGATTGCAGCACAGTATAAGAAAGCCCTTTGCATACAAACCATGGCCACAAACAATGTTGCAAGCACAGACAAATAATTATTGTACAAGTACTAGTTGCAATCCATTGGTGTTTCTATGGGTAGCAGTTAAGGGGGACTGTGTCAACTAAATGCACTTTTTTATGCTGGACAGGACAGAATACTTGCCTTATTTTTGGGCTTTTTTTCAGTGCATAATGCTCTTGTTTTAGGAGTATTTGCTCCTGAAATGTGTGCCAACTAGCTAATTGAGAATCAGGTCTACTTGAGATGCAATGGTGTGCTCCTAAAATATCTTAGTGTACAGACCTGGATTTAACTTTCACTGTCTAAGGCCTTGTGTCACTTAATGATAATTTAGACCAGGAGTTGTATTTTTCCATTTTTAAGCCAACACTTGCCAAAATACCATAGTATTGTTTGCTTATTTGAATGCTACAAGCAGTAACCATTATGCTCTCAAGTTATCAAATGCATTTCAGCTGTACCATTTACATGGAAATTCATTCAGCATGAAGAAATGTTTTAATTTCCTGTACATTTTGCTTACTTCTGTAGTCTGACAAGAGAGCCAAGAACATTTTACAGAGGTCCCAGGGCAGGAAGTTTCAGAAGCCCAGAGCCAGTTGGTGCCTGCACAGGGTTTGTTGTGGGAACAGTAGCCTGTCCTTGAGAGACATGGTGAGCCCCTGGCAACAATGTTCCGCATTTTGGAGAAGGGCCAATCAAATGCTGAACTCTGAGAAAAGGGCAAATCAAAGGCTGAGCTCCTGTAAGTTTGCATGTTAGCCAATCCCCTGTGACACTGAAACCCGGTACCCAGTTTCAAACAATGGAATTTAATCAGCTATGCACCATAGTCCAAAATCCTGCCAAGGTTCCTCTCTCCTATAATGTCATCGTGGCCTTTCAAAACAGCTCTTTCACTCACAGCACATGATGCAGATGATTTAGCCTACTGTGAATGCACTATTGAGGGACAGCATTGCACTGCGGATAACAGGACCACAAAAGAAAATAAATTATGTTTTTCGGTTTTTAATGGGCCAGAGTCTGAGTGTACACATTGCAATACATCTGAAAATCCTCTGGCAGCTGATATTTTTGTCTGTCAAATGCCTTTATGGGGCAAACAATAATGTTATGCTTCAACTCTGGATATTTCTTTTCTACAGTGCATTCCCTGCCACACAGCACATTATACTCAGACATGAAGAATACGTCTTCAGAAAGTAAAACAACATATTTCACCCATAAAAAAATTCAACTTTAAATTAAAAACAGCTTCAGCTGTCAGTTAAAACTTCACCGACACATTTTGATGAGTTCACAATCACAAAAATGCAAAAGTCTCTAAACTCTATCTGTGAGGGAAATAAAAACACCTGTCTGCTTTTGAAGTCACAGTTAAAGATGGATGTTGATTAAATAGACTAGAGTATGAGAATGGCCCCCTTCAACGACACTAAAGAGGTGTCTCACCAGAACATTGGGGAAACAACAAAAAATTCACCACAGACAGAATATGGATGCTATAAGACTATAGACAGAATGGAGATGTTATATGACTGCAGACAGAATGTAGACACTACCCTCCAGCAAACAGAATGCAGATCCTATACAGACTGTGTTCTGCATGGCAGCTTATCGCCATTGGTGGGTGAGTATGTGTGTGAATGGGTGAATGAGAGGCATTAATTGTAAAGAGCTTTGGATAAAAGCGCTATATAAATGCAGTCCATTTACCATTTACCATCTAGGTTGTTTATGCATGTTCCAGCTCTTCTGGCAACAGCCCATACACATTTTATCTTAGTGGTTTGAAAAACCAAATCTTTTTTTCATGGATCATCCATCTAAGAGAGGGACTTATGAATGGCAAATGGACCCAATGGTCAACCGGCATCTTGGTTTGTTATGAAAACAATCAGCCAATGGGAACGTATACTTGTCTAAAAACCCTCATTTACTTTAATTATGTGGTCACAGATCAGACATGACTTTAATAATCAGAACATAACGCAGCTGTGGGATACATACTGGAATAGGGCCAAAACCCACAATCTTCATGTAGGGGGAGAGTAAATTATGTGGCAACTATCTAGTAGCTTTTTATACAAAACAATAATAGACAAAATGTGTCAGTCTAACACTGATCATCAGTTTCTCTGTATGGTAGCCATTATGTGATTATGGTAAATGGTTGGCATATATAGGATTATCCCATTCCCACTGGGACAAACAAACCAAAAATCAACACAGACAGCTCTGCCAATGGGGTTCTCAGTGCACTTTTTCCAGTTATGGGAGTTAATGAATGTGAGCAGTCTGTAGGCTAGTGGCTAAGCTACATGACAGGGACCCAGAAGGTTCAAGCCCCAGTGTGGCCACAATAAGATGCACACAGTTCTTGGGACTGGCCGTTAACCCAATATTGCTCCAGCGGGGATTGTCCCCTACTAAGTCTAACCAACGGAAAGTCGCTTTGGATAAAAGCTAAATAACAAATTATGAATAGCTGCCATTCCCTCTAGGCTTGACTTAGGGCAGACTGTTGCAAATTCAAGAGCATGTATAAAGACCGCCCAATGAACATCAATGGAGTTCTGAACATTAAATTTTCATGTTCGTGACATGTTTGTTTCCAATGTATTTGACATGAAGGTCAAAAATTCACACCATAAGGGAAGGCATTGCACAGGGAAACAGTGGAGTCCAAGACAAACAGAAATAAAAGTACATATGGAGAATACCCATCACCACGTTCCGCACTTATCCAGACACACTGGTCCCACAAATTCTCAAGATGAGAAAAAAAATCATTATGTGGGTGGACATGTCTTCAGTCATTGAGTCTTTTATCTCAGGACTTGAGATATATCCTAATATTTTTCTTTGGCATTATCAGAAGCCATTCCAAGAATCGCTGATTCTGGAGCAGGGGGAATGATGAGTTGTTTGTCTGGAGTGCTCTGTTAGCTGTGCCAGCCCAGCATGAAGAGTAGACAACGCTGATCTGGTTGTCCATGGGCTCCGTCACCAGAACAGCAACGCACACCCCCCGAACAGGGTCAGAACCAAAGTCAGCGTGCAAGCACTGACGTCTTGAAATGCTTAGAAATATTCAAAAACAAAAACGGCAAGGGCACACCAGAGCCCTCTATTATCTCCAGATGTGAATTCGAACTATGTGGGAGATTAAAGTCGACACGTAGAAGATGCTGGGGTTGCAGGCGTCTTTGAGCCCCAGTCTGTGGTATGCACTGTGGGCCGAAAAGTCAGATTTAAAAGAAAACAGAAACCCCAGAAGACCAGGAGATTTATTTACAGGTCACCTTAAAGTAACAGGGTGGCTATCTGTCAGCAGGCCCATTCCCTGCCCCATTACCCACATCATTTAGTATTCCTTACTCTCCCCTGGAGACCCCAGATTCCTGGAATGAGCTCATACTCAACAGAGGTGACTATTTATAGTTCACTTGTTTTTTCTCCAGGTTTTTTAACATATTTATGACATACCAGCCTGTTTTGCTCCTCTGGAATATTGCGAACATAAAGTCAATGACAGAGCGTGCAGTGAATTTTGGCATCAACCAGCTCAGAAATCCTCTGTATGAGGGGAATCTCGCCCCGACATCCTCCCTCAGTTATTAACACCTCTCCTATTGTGAGAAGTGCTTTTTCCTGTGGAATTTCCCAAAGCACCTCATTGGCAAGTTTGAATTCCGTTCCGTCAAGAGAAAAAGGAAGCTACTCGCTCTTTTATGGAAAAGAATCGGTCATATTTCCATCCATGACATCAGAAGGTCTTTAGCCATGAGCCACTTAAGCGTAGAAGAGCCATAAATACATACAGTATATTGATTTCAGGTGTCCCCACTCATTTGCGTCTATATATTTTTTTCTATCAGAACAGTCCTCCCACTGCAAAATCCGTTAGCCAACCAATGCAGGAGCACAGATAGCTCCAATGAAAGCAGGATGACTGTGCGCAGGGAGAGCAGTGTGCAGATTCAGGGGAACAGGAATGGGGAGGTGTTTTGAAGGAGGAGGTGAACACTCCATGATCAGTTGAACAGGCCAGTCAGCTCCAGCTAAGCCTGAATAAAACCACGGTTACTGTGCAGGGTCACCTAACTCTCCTTTTTTACGATGTGCAGACATGCCAAGGGGAGTGATCTGGCTCCTTGATGCGTTTCTTAAAATGGCCTATAAAGATTTAAAACACGCTTTCCCTGCTCTCCGCCGCGTGCTTCATTTGTGGTTGCAGAGTCTTCTGGGGGCCATCACAGCAGCACAGCTCTCTGCCGCACCGGTCTTTGGCCGAGTACAGCCGATAAGGCATTTGCTTACTGTGGCCTTTCCTTCCCCCTCAAAATACGGTGAAAATGTGCAAATAGTGACAAAACGAAGTGTAATGAGCCACACATGCAACTGCCCTGTAATACGGTAAACACCGTGGTGGCATTTACCTTAAAAGCACAAAGCAGGAATCTCAGTCACAGAGGCTGGTGTGTGTGAAGAAGGGTATTTCACATACTTACAGAAATTTCTGACAACCCGCTGGCTTTTAACTATAACTGCTGGCATGTACAGAGATGTTATGTCTCCAGAGGTTGTATGAGTGTATATTACTCAATACGGGGGGCACCCCCCACCACCCAAAAGAAAACAAAAACATATTTGATATTATTTTTGGTTGGAACCATTTCCTGTGCCACATGCAACCTGAGAACGGTGCACTCGTGGAAAAAAGAGCTGGCATGATCTATAAAAAGATAGTTATGTCCATAATTGTGAACAAATGCTATAAAATTTGTGTTTGTACACTCAGCCTCTGGAAACATAACTTGCTGTACAAAGCTGTTTTGGAGTCGTTTGAAGTGAATTTACCCCCCCCCCGGCTACTTCTTCGATACATTCAGCCAGTAAGCCAGCCATTGTAACTGGACAAGGGAGACAGACAGGGAGAGGAAGGAGGTCAAGAGGGAATATGGGGGGGAGGGGGGTTTGGACTGCACTGCTTCGACCAGCGCCATTTCACCCACACGATCATTAGTAGCCTATCAATGTAGGCTATGTTGCATTTAATGCATGTTGGAGAGGCGCATGCCTGCTGTAGCCATGATGAACATGCATGATGCCTGCACCTCCATTAGCATTAGAGGTGTCCAGTGCACTGTCCTCACCCTGTGCAGCACACCAAACACCCCTCAACAGATAACATTTCAGAAAGGCGAGGATGCTGTGTGAAAGCGTGGCTTATTACCCGCTAAGCAGGCTCCAGGTAAATCAAGTCAGTCAATAAAGTGTTAGCCATCCACGTCCATTTTCTAGAAAAATATGAACTGTAATAAGAGTTCATTTCACAGTTCATACTATAGTTCATATTTTGTGGGGACTTACTCCAAAAAATGATCTGGGTTTGGTACAGAATAAACAAAAACAAAATTTTCATTTTCCTGAAATTGTATCATGTTTCATTGTACAACTGGACCGTCATTTTGACTCAGGGCACAGTTTAGTTTAGACGTTATCAAAGCAGAGAGCTCCATTATTGTTGAATGATCTGGCCAAAAGAGACTGGCTTACCAATCAAAACTCAGCAGGAACCTGGGGCCACATGAGGCAGGCAGCAAGGGCTTGTGGTAGGCTGTTGCCAATATACATGTTACTCGGCAACAAATCAGCCCAACAGAAGGGCTTCAACAGGGGCTGCAGCCAGCGGTAGACACTGCAGGTTGAGAACCCGGAGCCTCACAGACACGGTCTGTTTTTCATGACTAAAATTCAGGACAAAATGGCTGCCTACAAAACCCTGCATCATGTCAACAAACAAACAAATAAAATAAATAAACAAACCAGACTCCAGACACAGCCAAGAGTGGCAGGGACCTGCGAGGCCAGTCCAACTGCTACTGTTCTGAGCAGCACTCTGTGTGGCCTTATGGGTGAGCTGTGTGGGAGAGGGGAAGCACGAGGGAGGAGGAGAGACAGGAAGAGGAAGGAAGGGCAGACTGAGGGAGATAGACAGAGAAGGAGAGGGAGGGAGACATAGGCAGATAGACGGAGAGATCCCAAATCTGGAAATCAAGCCCAGAAGTCACGTGCCTGCAGCAGAGAGATAACAGACTGGGTTTTGGGCAGGACGGGGAGTTGGGGACTCTGATGGGGGAAGGGGCTACAGGGTTTACACAGTGTCTGATAACGGCCATTCTGCATTGGCTGACACAGGAAATGCCGATATCCATTGCACATTTCAAACAAGCACACATTCGTACTTATATGGAAATGTATCTCGGTGACCTCAGCTGTACTTTCATAAAATATAACTTATCAAATGATAAGATAGCTCAATTATTGAACAATTATAACTTTTTTCAGGTATTTTTCTCCCAGGATCTACAGCAAACCTGAGCTGGATGGTGTGGAGGAGGAGAGGATTTATATTTTTTTGTAGCCATGCCGCTGACCCCAGCAGCTGACAGGGTCAGTAATCTGTCATTCTCAGGAGTGAAGTACATGGGCCATCCTACAGAAGGAGAGATGGGCCAGAGCTTACATGAGGGGGGAAGGGCCACGGCCTGCAGGAGGAGACTTCAACTTTCAAACTTCTTACCAAAGCCATTTATAATGCCTCAGAAGTTATGAAAAAAATAAATAGATATGACCACTACACTGCACTGCCATAAGCCACTGAGGACAACACAACTTCTGTTCAACAGCACTCCATTAGTGCTCATAATTCCAATTAAGACACAGGTGTGGAAGCTATTTTCTGAAGACATGTCCAAGCATGCAGGTAAGGAAACGTGTGACAGTGTCCCAGCTTGCACCTGGTTCTGCACAGTTCTCTGGTCTCCACTTCCCCAAAGATATGGACCGTCTCGTAACCAACACAAATACAGTACAATCACCTACACCCAGGATGCACAGGAAAAGGAACAGCTGCGACAAATCGTGGAGAGTGTGTTATGGCAGAGGCTGATGAATTCAGCCCTGTGTTGCTGAGTTCAGCAGTAGGGGGACTGCAGGTGTGATTGGCTGGCTGTTCATTTCGGGCTCCGTGCATCGGCACTCAGCTCTGCTCTATGTGTGCAGCTGGTCCTAGTTTATCTGCTTCCCCCTGTTCATCTGCAGCTCATTGTCTGCTGGAACATCGCTAGCACGGCCGCCACCCCCCGCACAGCCGCCTCACGCTCACCATCTCCACGCCCTGCGGGAACGGCGTGCCATCCCAGTCCTTTTCCGGAAAGCGCTGGATAATCTTCCCGCATCCTTCTCCTGACCCTGGGGATGGAAGAAGTACATGGAATTAGAGATGAATGTCTCACACACACACACACACACACACAGCATGGAGAGGGGAGGGGGGCAAGAGAGGGAGCTAAAGACAGAAAGAGTGGCGCACAGTAATCTTACATCTTACTCTATTGGTAGATCATCTGAATATGTTCTAGCATTAGATCTGCCAATGGGCACATATTCAGAGTGAAACCTCTCTTATTCATCTAGGGCTGACTCAGAGCTGCTAGTCAGGGCTTCTAACGGATGTCAAGGTGTGAGCTGTAATTTCAGCCAGTTTAAACCCACATCTGAAGAGCTAAAGGCAGAAAGAGTGGCGCAGTAATCTTACATCTAACTCTCAGCATCTCTATAGGTGTCAAAAACATCAATGTCAATCAGAGGGCTCTAGCCAATCATGTTTTAATATGACCATGATTGACAGGTGATGGATCTACCAATGAGCACATATTCAGAGTGCAACCTCTCTTATTCTCTTGGGATGACTCAGAGCTCCTAGGCAGGGCTTCTAAAGGATGACAAGGCATGAACATTCCGGTTAGAGCTGTAATCTCAGCCAGTTTAAACCCACATCTGATGAGGCGGCTATTTAACAGAGAGAACACAGCCTGTAAGGAAAAGCAAGGCCAGCCTACAGCAGAGACAGTTTATCTGCTACACTATGAATTGCTTTCCTTCATATTAGTGCTGCTGTATACCGTATGTTTCCAATTCCTTATTCGCAAGACCACTCTCTTCCTCTAAATAGTTATGAGACATGGGTGTGTGATGGTTACTGACCACGTTCTAAAATAGTCTGAAAACTTTATTTTAACTTCAACACAACTTATGAAAGTGCATTTAAAATGGTAAGCAGACGCAATAAGAGGCAAAAAGAGGTACAATCATAGAAGCACTGCTGTCAAGGTGTTCTGCTACCTGAAGGGAGAGAATGTGTCTTTCAAGGTGAATGGTTTTTCATAAGACGCGGCCCTGCTTTGTGTATGTAAAGCCCCAGGAAGACACTGTCCTAAGGACTGATCCTGGATCAGATAGCCCAGCTCTAATCCTGACTCCCATCATTTCACGCTGAATGCTAAAACTGATCCAGGGTTATAGGGTGGATAGCATCTCCACCCAAAGTGACCACTATTTTCCGATATTCCTGTACATAATGTACTGGCCAGTACTGGAGTGCAAGAGGTAGCGTAAGGACAAATAAACCCTTTCTTTGGAAAAAGTGTGTTCCAGATTCCATATTGATGCACATTTTTGTGTGTTAATTACTGGCAAAATGAACTCCATCATTTTTCTTCTGTGATGACTTTCCTGACAGTTTCCAGCTGAAACGGGGAGGGAAGCACACTTACTCCCAGCAGACCCACCTCGGCAGCTGCATGCCTGAGGCAGAGAGCTTATGAATGTCATTGGTCAAGGCATGGAGCCCATGCGTGTGATTGGGCAAGGCATAATGGAGCCTGTGCGGGTGATTGGCCAACGCATGGACCTGTGTGTGTGATTGGTCAAAGCATAGAGCCATTGCAGGCGATTGGTCACGGCATGGAGCCTGTGTATGTGATTGGTCAAGACATGGAGCGTGTACATGATTCTGGACTGAGCAATAAAACAATAGATAATTATCATGACAAAATTCTCCATGACAGCAATAATAAAAAACTGAGATATATATTTAATACAGCCACCAATATATACATGGGAATAAGGTTGCATGCATAACAGCTAGCAGGGTGTCGACCTACACACAGATCAGAATGCCAGGCCTGGGGAGCAAGAAAGAGATGCGGGCCTGAGAGTGACAGTGAAAATGTAGCCTCCAAGGACCTAGAAACCTTCTTGCCAAGAAAAGTTACAGGACTGGGTAAAACAAGTGGAAAGAGCTCCACCCCTGCGTGCCGATTCCATACAAAACTAGCCTGCTGGAAGCAAGCGCCTGAGGGAGAGGCATAATGAAACAAAAACAAAGGTATCTTCTCGGGAACACTGAAACATGTGCTTTAGTGCCCTTCTCCACACATTGACAGGTGTTTATTCATTAACAGTGCTCAGGTTCATCCATGCAGCACAGCGTGGTGCCTTAACCGAATGAGCCACCCAGCAGCCCTCAGATCTAATTTTAGACATTTTTCACATACGTTACATCTTTTGCAGACAAACTTGAGTAAACATGAAAGATTAAGCACTAGCTCGAGGCTTTAGGGCTTGTTTTATCAACTTTTTACTATCTCAGATGAAGAAATATTATGAAATGTACGAAAAGTCCACACTGACCTTAATAGGTACCAGGCACACCGATTGAGTAATTAGGTGTTAAAAATAAGATCATGATCAAATAAAGAGACTATAAAAAGTCTTGGACATTTTCCAAATGTTGATGCGTCACTACCAAATCTCATTCCCCTCTTATCTACACACCATACTCCACATTCAGTCTAATGAAATGCATTCTGAAAGTTGTGCCAAAACCTTGCTTTTAGATTACATTTTCAGACAGTAAAGTGAAATTAAGAGATTTGTGTCTTGATATTTGGATATGATAGCAGATGACTCAAAAAACAAACATTGACATTTATCAGATTTAAAAAAAGATAGATTTTCCGAGCTAGCAGTCACACCTCAGGAAAGAGTAAAAACACTAGACATACAGTAACTTACTGTTTCTGGCACTTATAAAATCCAACATTTTTCCTGACTATTCATGACTCAGTGACTTCCCACTTCACAAAGCTGAAATAGTGCACAACAGGAAACTTCCATACTGTCGATTAATGCAACATACCTACTAGTGTGCAAGGACACAAACACATTTTTTGTGTTTACTATAGAGTATGATTTACTATAAGTTGGCTGTATGCTAGTTAGATCAACAGTTGTCATCTTATGTATTTCAATAGATTCTTATCAGTTGGATTTAATAAAAGCATAGTAGGATTAAGCATGAAGCATTAAGTGAGAGTAGAAATATTCATATAAACACTGTACAGGTTAGTACAGGTTTTTTTTTTTTTGGGTTTTTTTTACAAATGTTGTAATATTTACAGCATTCTATTCTACATCAAAATAATTGGTTATATTTTCATTGTAGTCCACAAATGTAAAGGGGCTTAATAAGTATACAGTCTGTAATAACAAATATAAGATTGGTGTAATGCCAGTAGGCATATTAGTAAATGATTCAAATTAAAATGCATGCATTCCATATTTGTAAAATGCAGTCCTGGCCTGGTGAGAAATGCTCAGAAGAACCCACATATCACTGCAAAAGGATATCACAGGAAAACAATACAACATACTTTAAACAACAAAGGCCTAAAAGGCCAGAGTTGCCAGAAAGAACAACCGCAACCCAAAATTAAGCATCTGACATTTGCAAAAGAAGAAGCGTGAAGCCTTTTGGAACAATGTGCTTTGGACTGACGAAACCAAAATTGAACTTTTTGGCCACCAGGAAAAGAAGGTATGTTTGGAGAAAAAAGGTTGAAGCCTTTGTAGAGAAGAACACCTTGCCAACTGTGAAGCATGGAGGTGAATCCATTATGCTTAGGGGTTGTGTGGCAGCTGGGGGGCACAGGAAATATTGTGAGTGGAAGGAAGAATGGATTTCACCAAATATAAAGAAATTCTAGAGTCAGTCCAGACATTGAAGTTAAAGATAGGTGGGGTATTCCAGCAAGACAATGATCCAAAGCATACCCTGAAATCAACCATGCAGTACCTCCAGGAAAGAAGGATGAAGGTTTTGGAATGGCCACCACAGAACCTGTGGAGATCTCAAACATGCTGTACATGCAAGCAGGCCGAAGAATATTTCTGAGTTAGAGGTGTTCTGCCAGGAAGAATAGGGGAAAATTCCAAAAGCAAGGATTTAAAGACTCTTAGCTGGCTACAGGAAGTGTTTACAAGCTGTTACAGTAGCCTGAGGAGGAGTTACAAAGTACAGGGTTGCACAGGGCCTTTTTCCTTTTATTATTTTAAAAATGTAATTAAAAAAAAAAAGCAATCTTGCTTTAAAATTTGTAGAAATGTGCCATGTTCAACGTTATACCATTTAGAAGTCAGGTTCACTTCTGTTCACTTAGATATTAATTGTAAAAGGCTTTTTGACCAGGGGTGCCAACATTTTTGCACACTACTGTATACCACCGAGGTGAAAACAACCACAATTCATCCTGGATAGAGAGAGGACATTGGAGTTGGAAAGTGAACACTGTCGAGAACAAGCGCACCCCAGGATGAAAGCAGATGAGCCGTCTCCAGTGCAGAGAGCCAGATGACCTACTTTGTGTAAGCACCTGTGTGGGGGGGAATTAGGGGAAGAGGAGGTGTGAGGAGGAGAGCCTCAATGGGAGGAGGGGATTAGCCAGAGCTGCAGAGGGAATAGCCTGCCACTCACATCAACCACAAGTCTACAAACAAACATGCAGGGGAGAGGGCAGGGGAAAGCAGGTCATAATGTGATGGCCAGAGAAGCGGCTGAAAGGCTGGTCTAACCTGGAGCATCATCTGCCCCTGAGGATTAACACGCTGTTAATGAGAGGGGTCAGAGGAGAAGGGCCAGGCTGGTCGAAGCTGACAGGAAGGTTACAGTAACGCAAATAACCATGCATTACAACAGTGGCATACAAAAGAGCATCTCTGAACAGACAACACATCAAACGTATATGTGGATAGGCTACAGCAGCAGAAGACCAATAAGTTAAAAAAAGGCGTAATAAATACCTAATAAAGTGCTCACTGAGTGTATGCATAAATAAAGCAGCAATGTTCCTGCCAGCTGGTAAATTTATGGGATTGCTAGATTAAATGTGTGACAAAATAAGTGTGAGTCAACACCAAGTTAATCACGAGAGGGGAAGGCCATGCACTCTGTTCTTATGAGTGGATAGCATGCAGGACATCTTTCACCCAGTAACAGTGAGTGAACACTCATGACAGATCGGGCAAAAGCCATTACACTACAGAGGAATACAGGACACCTGGACACCATACCCTCTTTCACTGCCAGACAGGCTGGCAGGCAGACACAGAGATATCTGCAGAGAGGAGAGCACTAACAACCCCACTGTAAGGTTTAGGGAGGGAGCAGGTACTCCAGCAAAATCAGACATTTACAGCAATACAAGCAATTTAATTTGAACAGTGGTATAATTACAGAATAAAGTGGTTAATAATGAATTCCATATTTGCTAAATAAATTATCAAAGTGTAGAGTGGAAACAGTTAAACGGTTCATTCCCCCCCACACCCTTCCAAAAGTAAAACTGGAATAATAAGTTGCAATTTCAGGGGATAAAATGAACTATGAAAGGTCTTCAAAAAGCTGTGTGAAAAGCATGTTTAATCAACCGAAAACCTAATAAATGGAAAATATGTAATTGTGAACCACGAAGAATTCCTTTTTTGAAACGCCAAGAACAGCATCCAGCAAATGATATTCCAGCAGACAGACTGTGGCATATTTGTTTTACCCCCATGAATCCATGGGTAATTGGAAGCACTCTATCATGTGGCGTGTGATAAGTCATGGTGATAGCACATGTGTTTTCACAAACCTGGTTCTGGTGAAACAATGCTCAGATGTTGAGCTCTGGTGGGGACCCACGCCAGACTCTAAACAGACGCAGTAAATCATTGTGCTAGGTTATCTACTCACACTACGCACCAGGCACCCATGGGGACCTCAAAGACTGATAGATGTATGGCTTTTCTTCTCAATGTCAGTAGCATAGACATAACTCAGAAATGCACTTTCATTAAATTAACTTGTTCCCACTCTGAAACATTACAATTATCAGTTAATATATTAGGGTACAGACCCTGAATTAATTAAATGAATATTTTGCATTCAATGTTGGTTGCATGCATTCAGAAGCTGGTTGAATAGCATGTCTCCAATCAGACAGCAGTTCACTGAAATGCGCCTTAAAGCTTGTTTTTACTGTGTGCACTCAAAGTCTCAAAAGACTCAGCAGCTCAGATAATTAAAGCCTCAAAGAGAGTCCCAGAGAGTGAAGCGTCAGAGCCCCAGAGAGTCAGAGTCTCAAATAGTCTGACCCCCCAGAGAGCCAGAGTCAGACTCCTAGAGTCAGAGCCTCAGTACAGGCACAAGGTGGAATGATGGGCTGGTTCCACCTTCTACAATGAAAGTGTGGAACTGGCTGTCAGCAGGCCCTTCAAAGCGCTGACCCCAGACAGATCTTTAGAAAAGGTGACAGGTGTTTAGAGGAGCAGTGGGTGATACCCCTGACTGGTTTTTAGAGGAGCAGTGGGTGATACCCCTGACAGGTTTTTAGAGGAGCAGTGGGTGATACCCCCGACAGGTCTTTAGAGGAGCAGTGGGTGATACCCCCGACAGGTCTTTAGAGGAGCAGTGGGTGATACCCCCGACAGGTCTTTAGAGGAGCAGTGGGTGATACCCCCGACAGGTCTTTAGAGGAGCAGTGGGTGATACCCCCGACAGGTCTTTAGAGGAGCAGTGGGTGATACCCCCGACAGGTCTTTAGAGGAGCAGTGGGTGATACCCCCGACAGGTCTTTAGAGGAGCAGTGGGTGATACCCCCGACAGGTCTTTAGAGGAGCAGTGGGTGATACCCCTGACAGGTCTTTAGAGGAGCAGTGGGTGATACCCCCGACAGGTCTTTAGAGGAGCAGTGGGTGAAACCCCTGACAGGTCTTTAGAGGAGCAGTGGGTGATACCCCTGACAGGTCTTTAGAGGAGCAGTGGGTGATACCCCTGACAGGTCTTTTGAGGAGCAGTGGGTGATACCCCTGACAGGTCTTTAGAGGAGCAGTGGGTGATACCCCTGACAGGTCTTTAGAGGAGCAGTGGGTGATACCCCTGACAGGTCTTTAGAGGAGCAGTGGGTGATTAATGTCCTGTGAGTGCGCTGAGCGGTGGGCAGCGTGGAGGGGGGGGCGAGCCGGCCGGGCGGGCAAGGCAGGCGGAGCCACAATCAGGTGTCTGCCGCGCTTCCTAATTGGAATCACATGCGCGCCGTTCCGGAATGTGCCAGTTCATGTTTCCGATAAACGCGAGGATTCCTGGCATTCCCAGGGAGCCCCACTAAATTAAAATAACTATTTAAAAAAATAAAATGGGACAACAGAATCACAGAGGGTTATTACCCCCGGAGCTGGAGGAGCGTCTCAGTCAGAAGTGGGTCCTGAACTCCATACCAAAGAGGAGGCTCATCACTTCCAAGACCCTTTTAAGAATAACAAGCTAGGAGGAATTCCAAACAGCCTCCGTATTCCCCGCGTTTTCACACTGTAAACCTTTAACACTGCAAGGAACCCAAGCACAAAAGAGCCTATATACCGAACAATGCTTGCTAAATTTATGGGACTGCCAAGTAACGCTTCTTATGAGTTTTCCTGACATTTTTATTGCTGAAGAGTTTGGTTTGTGTTGAATGATGAATCATGCTTTTGAGTCGTTAAGGAAAGGTCAATAGAAAACTCTCGTAAGACTTTGACATAAAGCAGGTTGTTAAGATAGCACATATAAAGCCATTGAGCAACTTGTGTTTTCTGGCTTAGCGAGAACCATGTCATGTGGCCTCCTAAAAATGGATTAGATCTGAAAAGTTAAGCTAAACGACATTGCAGCATAGACTTGTTGTTTGAGCGGGATCTTGAGAAGGCATGGACGAGACAAGCATTTCAGGGGTCACAGTGTTTACAGATTGTGTTCCTCAACTCTGGACAAGCAAACAAAACTGGAGACAGGAGACAATGACCGTGAAATCAGAAAACATTACATTCCCCACCCACAGAATGTGCAACCATTGAGGATTCTGGGTCAAAGACAAAACTGAAACATCCCTCAGCAGATAAGACAATGCCCGAGGCCTCTCAAAACCGAGTCCATTACTCGACAGAGCCAAAAAATGAATTATATTATTACAGAATTTTATCATAAACAAAAGAGTCTTACTAGAGTTTTACCATAAACACAGGAGAACTGTGCATCATGTACTGTTCAATGAACCACAAAGTTGAGGACATTATGCAATTGTTTTACATTGCATGTTTCAATAAAGCATTCCTGGGATCTTGATAATTGTACACAGACCAGAAGAATTAAGAACGAACCATCAATGAAAATTAGATAGTCTGAGAGAGAGAGACAGAGCGAGAAAGAAAGAAGGGAGACAGAGAGACAGAGGGAGAGAGGGAGAGAGAGAGAGAGAGCGCCTGAGCAGGTGTTCCACCTCTCTGTGACTTTAATCAACACTCGCAGCTCTTCTCCAAACAGCCAGAGCGCTCCATAAATCAACAGCAGGACCACGCAGGCCGCTGCGCTCCGCCGAGCTGAGCTGGACCAGGCTGAGATTTACGGGCGGATTTCCGCCATCGCCCCACTGCCTGGCTCGGCTCAGACCGTGACAGGAGGCGCAGGAGACGGGCCGGAGCTCCGAGCCTCAGGGCTTCAGCACGCTACACCGGCCTCAGGCGCTGTAACGGCCAGCAACGGCATTGTGCAAAGACCAGCACTGCTGTGCTAGCCACACAATCATTTACTCAGCACTCATTTGAATGCTGTGAATGGACAGTCTGTGCTGGAGGGCAGAGGGCCAGTGGAAAATGCTGCCATTGGGTAAGGGGGGGGGTGAATATTCCACTTCAGCTGCAGGGGGCAAGTGTGCGGGTGAGCTAATGATGCGACAAATGTCATGAGATCTAAGAGCAGCTGAAAGAAGAACAAGTACATCAGGTGGAAAGAGTGAAACAGTGCCGAAGGCCATAGAGAAGAGAGAGAAAAGTGGATACAAGAGAGTGAGGGAAAGGATGGGGGAGACAGAGAGAGAGATAGGAAAAGTGATAGAAAAGAGAGGAAAATGGATAGAAGAGAGGGAAAAGGTTAGAAGAGAGAGGGAAAGGGATGGGGTGCATCATCAGGGTGATGGTGGTACTTGTCAGCACTCAGAGGCATGATGTAACTCATGACAGGAATGAAAAACTCCAGCTCCATGAAGAGTGAACACAAGCCTATCCATGTGTCACCAGTCCAAACGCAGGGCAGTCTGGCACTGGCTTAACCTACCCGCATTTGGCAGGTGGTCGTGTGCTAGTTTCAGACCCTGCGGTAGGCCAACCATTGAAATCAGTATTTCACCCTTTGCAATAAAGGTGTAAAACAGTGTAACACAAGATATACTTATCTGGTCATGTTCCCATAGTCATTTCAATTCCTAATTCTGAGAAGCAGAGTGTTGAATGTCACCTCACCCCTTCCTGGAAGAGGAAGGATGTTCTGCACTGATGGCAGGATGCATCTTACAAGACATGCAAAAAAAACAAGCTGAATCTAAATGAAGCCTCAACGTACACAGGACGTATTATTTTTACAACCTCTCAGGTGCCTTTTAAGAGTGAATGTGCACAATGTTGCAGAACTAGATCAAGAAAACAAACATGTGGAGACTAGAAGAATAACGGACTCCACTGTTTCCAGTTAAAAAGCTGGAAACAGCTTGTAAGTGTTTGGCTCATAAAACTCTGTGCCCTGCAGTACGAAGGGGCAGGTGTTTGGGCCACGGGTTCGTAGCCGCGCGTGCACTTGATGACATCTCCATGGCAACACAGGCCCCCCAGATCAGAGCAGAAGGTGAGCAACAGGAAATGGGATGAAGCACAGCAGAGCTGCTCCGTTCACCACAGAAATATTCCTGCCATTCAGATGCACTGCGCCGGTGAGTAACAGGCACACTTCTTTGTGATTGACCGATAACTCAGAAATCAGCAAGGGAAATTACTAGTGCAATTATTCATTATAAAGCTGGTGGGAAAAAAAAGATGATCTACCAAACACACCTTTTTTTCCTCAAATGTTTCAGTGTCTTGACTTGATTAAATGGTCCTACTCCGCGTGAGGAAGGTCATGACTTCCATTATGGAAAATTACATAACGGACTGTGTTATTTACTGGCCTAGGTATATATTTTAACTTGCTGCTTGAGTAACATGTGCAGCCATATGCTGAAAATAATCAATTTGAACTTAAACTAACTGATTCAGTGTGCTTATAGAGAAGGAACAACATTATATCCTTCAAGGTATTATCTTAACACACATATGCATTTTATTAATAGACATTCAATACCTTGTATAATACTTTGTATACCACATCTGTATCACATGTGGTTTCTTCTGGAGCTACGTTATAGTAGAATAGTACTTGGTCACATGCCTGCAAAAATATTCAGAAGAGGCATCAAACTGGAGTGTTTGGCTTCAGCAGTAGGAAACATGCAGAACATGGAGCACAGCATCTGCTGGCTCTGTAGAATCTCAGCACATGGAGAAGGAGATGGAAACTCTTAGTGATTGGTTGATCACATGGATGGAAAAGGCGTGGCCTGGAGCTCAGCGAGCCTGCTCCTGATTGGTGATTTTGAGATACTGTATGCTGTTGAATGTACATTTCTAACCAATGTAGAACAGGAGGTAGCTGAAGGGGTTGTATTGCCCCTCTTGCAATACAAGTAAAGCCTTCTAAGCTGTTTAGCTATTCATTAGCTTGGGCTAAAGCGGTATGTAATTCACTGCTATTGGCACATGAATCACCTCAAATGCAGCATATTGTAATCAGTATCCTCTCTAACTCCAGTGTAAAATGTCAATATTACTTAAGTGACCCTCTCCGCAGAGTAATTGTAGTAATACAGCAGAAGCAGTTAGCAGAAGTTGGCAGAGGCTGTATTTTAGCTCACAGAGACATAAAGCTCATCTCCTAGAATTTGTAACGTGTGACCATTCCCAACCAAAGACAAGTTATACCCCACCCCTTGGTAAAGTGGTGCATCACAACATCCCATAAAAGCATTTTACACCTCATAAGACCCATAATATCATTTAGTTTCAATGTGTCCTTTTGGAGTCTCCAAATTTCCTTTTTGGAAACTTCCTAGTCATAGTTTAGAAAAAACAATGCAGAATGGTCATTTCTGGTGATATGGCCCACAAATTTGAAAGGGGATTTGTCCAGTTGTGACTTGGCTCCATTGTGTTTCTAAGCGCACAAGGCACAGCTACAATACAATCTGTATCTAGTCAAACACAGAAAATCTTTTCAGTGTTTGAGCTTCGGCAACTTTGGTTCAGTAATATGTGGAGTAATTCTGACTCCCCAAAAGGTTACCTTTCTGACAACCCCCAAAGGGTTATCTTCCAGAAGAGACCAGGATTATGCCTGTAGTCAAAAGGGTTCAAGAATAGTAACTATTTTATTCTGGGTATGTCATTTTCTAAGGGGCAATACTTAAGGGGTTAATATTAATGCTAATCTACATGGTAATCAATTTGCGAAAATAAATGTTCAACTTAAGCGAACTTTGTCCGTTATTCAGCACACTACCCACCCCTCCTGCCAGAGCAGTACAAATCTAACATCTCCTGTACAAGTAAAACATGTTAAATTAACTAATCAAAAACACATTAGGCATGTCAGGAGAAAGGAATGTTATCAGGCCCATCTACAATATGAAATCAATTACAGAATCGGTTGTGACAAAATAAAACAAACGGTCACAATAAAATAGTACTACACTGACATTCATGGTGAAAACTGTTTGTTTTCCCGTAATAGCACAATGGTGATAAAAGACCCAGCCAGTCCATGAAATTGCAGCATCAGCCTTGTGATTCATCATACATTCCTCAGTGTCACCAAACATCTGAGGTATGAATCTTAAAAATGCAGGCCAAGGTTCAATCAGCTTTTCCATACTGAAGTTGTAGCCTAAAACAAAATATTTCATGACATTCTTCAAAGTTTACAGCCTGACCACCTTTTGTGACACCAAGTGGCTGCGGGCTTAACTGCCCAGGAACATCTGGAGGAACCATGCAATTGGTAAATAAGAGGGGCCATTCCGAGAAAAATCAACCACAGGTGTGGGAGGTGACCACTCCAATTTTGCTCAAACGTTGTGTAAATGTTCTTTATATGTTCAATAAAGAACATTCAAAACATTAGCCTCATTGGATTTGTCATTCTAGAGATACTGGCTCTTAAAAAAAGGAGGCAGTACCCAAAAAGTAATTTGTGGGTAGAAAATGGGGTTTGTGTTGATTTTGGAGGATCCTATCTTTGGCAGCAAAGCAGGGAAAGACCTGACAATGTGCAGCCTGACACAATTTTCTGTCTAATTTCAGCTAAATCGTGTTGCTTGGCAATTTTGGTGCATGACTTCCAAACTTCTAAGACTAGTAGATATTTTGGGTAAGAACAGCCAGAAGGAAAATATTATAAAATAAATTACATAATATAAATAAATT
The DNA here is from genome assembly GCF_963514075.1 of Conger conger. NCBI lineage: Eukaryota > Metazoa > Chordata > Actinopteri > Anguilliformes > Congridae > Conger > Conger conger. The sequence continues at coordinate 22,305,170 of NC_083774.1, forward strand.
TATACAATGCCAAAGTTGGGTCTGGGCAGAAAATGACCAAAAAGTGTTTCATATCCAACCAAATGTCTGGCCATGGTTTGATCATTTCAAATAGAACATTAATTCACAATAAAACATACTTTGATGGCTTCCTACATCAGCGCCACTTGATGTATGGTATCCAGACTTGAAATACTAGTAAATATTCTGATTAAGAACAGTCACAAATTTAAAGTCACAATTTATTAAAAGAATGACACAATGCCAGAGTTGCATCTGGGCATAAGATGACCAAGATATTCAACAAAGTGATGGTATTTTGGTATTTGGTGATTTGGTATTCAACAAATCTAAATGAAACTTTATGTTCTTCAAAAGGTACAATGGGCCTACATATGTACAAAAAGTTGATACTGCAATGCATGCAGCTGCATGTTCCTCATTTTTGTATATGTTCCTGGAAATTCCATTTCAACTGATCAAATCCTGCAAATGCATTACCCCAAAGCAAATGCATTCCCAGCTTTAATGCCAAAGATATGATGTTCTGAAATGAACACAAACCTCAATTTCCACTCACAAGTGACTTTTTGTCTCCATAACGACAAATAGAATAGAATAGAGTTTTCATTGCCATTTGCACAGGTACAATACAGTACAGGTACGGTCTTGTGCGTTCTCTTCCAGTCAGGCAAGTAAAAAATACACATAAATAAAAAATAATAAAGGTGAGGCTAGTGCAAGTAAAAACAGTGCAGATGTACATGCAAAACAATACAATACAATCCTATATAAGACAAGAGTAAGTAAAATAAAAAATAAAAAATAAAAAAATAAAAAGGAGACATTTCTTATTTAACTAAATTTTTTTTACAAACAATGCTCGATTTACAGTGTATTGCACATGTTGAGGAATGGATATATTGCACATTCTGTGTGAGTGGGGGCAGATAATGTCAGTGGGGAGTGAGGTGTTTCCATCCCTCCTTAATGTCCTGTGCCACTAGCCTGACAGTGGCTGGGAAGAAGCTGTTGTGAAAGCGGGCCCTGTGAGTTTTGATGCTCACAGGCCTGCGATGCCTCAGGTTGTAGCCTGAGTCCACCCATTTGAACAGGGTGTGTGCTGGGTGCTGTTTGTCCTTGCGGATACACTGTGCTCTCCACCTGCAGCGCTGGGTGTATATAGTGTCCATAGAGGGGAGATCAGAGCTGATGATTCTCTCTGCTGTCTTTATGACCCGTTGCAGTTTTTTCCTCTCAGCCATAGTGGTGTTTCCGTACCACACTGTGTTACCACTGGTGAGGATACTTTCCACAAGTCCTCTGTAGACTTGGGTGAGGGGCTGGAGTCCGAGCCTGGCCTTCTTCAGCAGCCTGATGAAATATAACCTCTGCTGAGCTTTTTGCACTGTAGCTGCAGTGTGTTTTGCCCAGCTGAGGCTCTCACTGATCTGAAGGCCCAGGAACCTGTAGCTCTCAGTCCGCTCAACCACTGTCCCCTTGATGACGAGAGGCTGCAGAGAGGGGGCTTTTTTCCTGAAATCCAGAATGAGTTCTTCTGTTTTGTCCAGGTTTAGAACCAGATCATTGTCCTCCCCATAGGCAATGATCCTGTGGACCAGGTCTCTATATGATGACTTGTCCTCCCTTTTAATCAGGCCGAGGATGGTCGTGTCATCCGCGTACTTGATGATGGTGTTATTGTCCTGATTGGAGGCACAGTCATATGTGTAGAGTGAAAATAGCTTAGGACTGAGGCAGCAGCCCTGCGGGGTTCCTGTACTCACTGTGAGCTCAGCAGAGACCTTCTTTCCCATCCTCACCACCTGTGGCCTGTCTGTGAGAAAGTCCAGGAGGCAAACTGAAGTGGGTCAACAGTGTCTGGAACCACAGAGTTTATTTGTTCTAGCACCAGCTTCTCCAGACACTTCATGGCAACTGAAGTGAGTGCCACAGGTCTGAAGTCATTCATTGTGGTTGTGTTTGGTTTTTTAGGGACCGGCACAATGACAGAGGACTTAAAGGTGCGTGGGACTGTTTCCTGTGAGAGAGAGGAGTTAAAGATGTGGGTGTACACCCCTGCCAGCTGCTCTGCACAGGCCCTCAGTACTCTCAGTGCCACTCGGTCGGGTCCCACTGCCTTGCGGGGGTTCACCCGCCTCAGAGCCCCGAGGCCCTGTGTGTGCCTCAGCTGAAGTGCTTTCTCCTCTGGATCACAGGTGGCCTTTAAGGGAATGTCTCTGTTTTGTTGGTCAAATCTGGCGTAGAAGCAGTTGAGGTTGTCAGGTAGAGCAGCATCCCAGATCACAGTTCTGTTTGCATCTGTTCTGTAGTTAGTAATTGACTGGATCCCCTGCCACATGCTCCTTGTGTTGTTTTTCCTATAGCAGCTCTCCAGTCCTTGGGTATATGTCCTCTTGGCAGCCCGAATGGATTTCTGGAGCTCATAGCGGGAATGCCTGTACTCCATAATGTCCCCTGACTTGAAAGCTGCACACCGGTTCCTGATCTTGCTGCGTACATCCGCATTGAACCAGGGCTTCTGATTGGGAAACACACGAATAGTCCAGGTGGGAATGCAGATTGAAGTGCACCAGTCAATATAGCTGCTAACAGTATCTGTGTACTCATGTATGTTGTCTGTGGCTACCTTAAAAGTGTCCATATCTGTGGCTTCCAAACACCCCTGCAGTTCTGCTAGTGCATCTTCAGTCCACATCTTCACAGTTCTCACTGTGACTGGGCCTGCTTTGAGCTTCTTGATGTAGGTGGGCTGTAGCAGAATAGCAAGGTGGTCGCATTTACCAAAATGCGGCTTGGAGACAGCAGCATAAGCACCTTTAATATTGTAGTAGCATTTGTCCAAGGTGTTGTCTCCCCTAGTGGGGAAATTAAGAAGCTGATGGAATTTGGGGATGCTTTTCCGGAGATCACAGTGGTTGAAATCTCCCAGAATAACTAAAGCAGCATCAGGATATGAGTTCTCATGTCTGCTGATTATGTTGTGCAGCTCTCTGAGTGCTGTGTCCTCGTTAGCCGAGGGGAGGATGTACACTGTGCTCAGAATGATAGACTGCAGTTCTCTGGGCAGGTAAAAAGGCCTGCACTTCACGGAAATATACTCCACATCCTCAGAACATGACTGTGATATTACCGTGTTGTCGGTGCTCCAGGACTGTTTGACAAAGATTGCTGTTCCTCCCCCGTGTGTTTTACCGCATTCCTCCACGCTGCGGTCAGCTCTGTACACACTGTAGCCTGCCGGTGTTACGGCCTCGTCGGGGGTCCTTTGTCCGAGCCACGTTTCACAGAAACATAGAACGGAACAATCCTGGATGTACCGCTGTGTTGCCAACCGACTGATGAGATCGTCCATCTTGTTAGCCAGAGACTGGACGTTGGCGAAAAGTATGACCGGTAGAGTTAGCTGTCCTCGGCTAACCAGTCGGCGGAGTCTGCGTTCTGCTCCTCCCCGCCTATCACGCTTCCGTGTCAGCCTCCGGGCGCCAGGAGATCCCCCTGCTGTGGCCTCACCCGGCGACACTCCAGCGTGGAGCTGTATCTCCGGGAAGGAGTCCAGAAAATTCGTATCAAAATCTCCCTTGTGGCTCAGTTCTCCCGATCGTACGTGATACTAGATCTCACGTACCGCACATGAAAAGACAAAAACGAAACTAAAAGTACAAAAACGAAATAAAACCTGACTCGGAGAGCTACGCTACGTCGCACACAGGGGAGCGCCATCTTGTTCATCCAATGAGGCTAATGTTTTGTATGTTCTCTATTGAGAACATTCACACAAAGTTTCAGCAAAATTGATGTGCTCACCCCACACACCTTCAGTAAATAAAAGTAAAGCTGTATGAGCCATGCTCTCTTCCTAAAAGAGAAACCACTGAAACCATTCTCTGTTCCCAAGAGAGAAACCACTAAAGCCATGCTCTCTTTCTAAAGGGGAAACCACTGAAGCCATTCTCTGTTCCCAAGAGAGAAACCACTAAAGCCATGCTCTCTTTCTAAAGGAGAAACCACTGAAGCCATTCTCTGTTCCCAAGAGAGAAACCACTAAAGCTATGCCCTCTTTCTAAAAGAGAAACCACTGAAGCCATTCTCTGTTCCCAAGAGAGAAACCACTAAAGGCATGCTCTCTTTCTAAAAGAGAAACCACTGAAGCCATTCTCTGTTACCAAGAGAGAAACCTCTAAAGCCATGCTCTCTTTCTAAAAGCGATGCTCTCAGCGAATAAAAGAATTTGCCCGTGCATGCCCATTTCCCCTAAGGTGGTGATTAGAACCGGAAAGTTTGTGTTCCCCGGCTGGAATGTTGGGTCACTTTTCCTGCAGGTTCCAAGAGAGTTGCATAATTCTTTCCTGCATTCACTTTCAATAAATCAAGAGAAGTGACCGTGCAACAATGCACCTTCTATATGCTTGAAAAGGACATTTTCACAGAATAATGCAGGTAACAGCAATGAGTGCTCCGCAGGAAATTACAATTTATTGCTTCGCATCCACCAGAAATCATTTAATGAATCCCTCGACCAAAAAACAATCCCAGGAGGGGGAAAGAGATGCATGAACTGTCACAACAAAAATTAAGCTGTGGTATTTCAAGATAAATTGGATCATAAAAGCCAAATCTATAACAAACAAGCTCATTTTTAATACACTACAAACAAGGTCAAATCCCCCCCCCCCCATGCAAAACTGCACTGATTAGTTCAGGAATCTGGACACAGAACAAACACTTTCCCTCATTTGCCTATAAAGAAGACATAGCCAGTTAGTTTCGATTTTTCTTAGTCCGTGATAACACTGTCCATTCCTTTGAAGAACAGATTCTGGAGAAACAGGAGATGCTTGCTGTCAATCTGACAGAAGACACTCAGATAAAATGACGACACATCACTCCAGTTACCACATCAGGCCCTAGAGGGAACCACATTCCACTCGTCTGATTCACCTGCGGAGGAGCCGTCATGCAGGGTCACAAATGTGTCCCTGGAGGCAACGGATCCTCCACCCAATGCTCAAACCGTACCTTACGAGAGAAGAAAGCAGTGGATTTTAATATCAACTGAAACATGGTCTTGCTGCAGTAAAGGAGTCCACGGCTGGCCCTGCCGCTATATTGCCTGCAGCAGGAAGAGGCTGCATCACCAGACACAGTGGGGATGACTTAACCTGCGACTTAAAAATAGTAGACTTTTCACCTCACGTGAATGAACCTGGCATGGGGCTGTAACTCACAGGCAGCGTAGACTGCTCCAGCGCACACAAACGTCTCAGTGTCAGTGACCCACGGAGCTGAGAGAGACCTTTTAGGCCACCCTGTGGACCCGCGCCGGCCTCCTGAGGCAGGTCGCGTGACCGCCGGGCGCAGGCCACGTGCAGTCTGCCGTGTCGCGGAGACGGCCGGTGGACGAGGCCAGCGCGCATCGCGCAGAACGTGAGGACGTCTCCTCTCCGCAGCTACTTGCAGGAAATCCCGCTGGCCTGCGTCGGAACCCCAGACCTGGCAGCGCTGGATGACGGGGGTTAGAGGTCAGAGGTCGGCTGCTGGGCGGATGTGGCCGTTAGCACTGTTGCCCTACTACTGTAGAAAATATGGCAATTTGTTTAAAAGAAGTACTCCCCCGGCCTGTATCGTTTTACAGCCAACCGCTGGTCTAGCCTAGTCTGCAGCTTCTCAGGGTGGACAGGCTCAGATCTGAAGCTCCGCCAGCGGTGTTTTCATCCTGTCTGCCCACCTGCTGACCAGGCAGGGAATAACTCAGTTCAGCTGCTCATCATGTCCAGACTCATTAAGAGCCAGGACATACTCCTTAAAGCTGATGCTGGTGCTGTGAGGTGTGAGAAACATCTGCAGTCTAGTAGCAGACAACAGACAAGCTTCCTCGCCATAGAACTATTTGACACAAATACTTTTTCTTTTATTTTTGTTAGCGGTCACATCCATCCGCCATTTGATTAAGCTACTTAAAGATCGAGTGTCCCTCTGGATGGCCGTTTGAACTAGAAGCTTCCGGGCTCTGGACTGAGGGCCTGCCAAGAGGATTCCCACGGCAGAGCCTCCCCACAGTATGGCGGTCAGCACCCACGGTTCAAACAGCTACAGCAAAGCATCACGTAGCAGGCCAGCGGTACGAGAAGGAGGAGGAGGAGGAAATTAAAGCAGATAAATAAACCCTTCATGGAGAGGGGATTCCCAGAGCTCTCTCAGAGATACATCTTACACGCTCACCACAGTGTAGCACGGCACGTTTGTTATCTTTCCCGGACAGGGCCCGGAAGGTTCTGGAAGGCCTCTTTCTTTTCCCCCCTCAGTCCAAACCAGTACTGTTCATACCAAGAACATTTTGTTCCGTCGTGCACAAGACAGTCGTTTGTCACTTGGCCAGATATGTCCAGTGGCAAGGGTGGGCGCCTTTTACCTATTCAGACATAGACTGTAGCTGATGACTGAAGGGATTCAGCAGCAGAAGACCCCCCCCCCGCCCCAGACCAACCATTTATCTGCCCTGAATGATAAAAGTCCTCAGTGCGGCTGGCCTCTAATGAAATGTCTCATTCACTGGTTAAACACACAACACTGTGAGGCTGTTACAGCACAGAGCAAGCAACACAGGCTCTCACACATGGCCGATCCTTCACCTTCATTATTAATTAATTGCCACCATTATTGGATCCACCCTTATTGATTCAGGGGAGCACAGACAAGCACGTCCTCTCCCCCAGTGCATGCAATGGCAATTCAAACACGATGTTGCAGTTCACAAGTCGGTCTTGCACAGAGAAGAGCAGGAGCAAGAAAAGAGTTAAATTTATGTACTCTTACAGAAACAGAAGATACTCAATCCAATGAGATAATCAATCAATCAATTAATCAATCAATCAATTAATCAATCAATCAATCAGAATATAAATGAGCCAAGCCTACAGGGAAAGACATTTCCAGCTGAATAGTCTTGCATCCTGTATACTCATCTAAACGCATTTCCCATTCCATTCAACTGAACAGACATTATAAGCAAAAACCGCTAACACCTGAAAACCCTTTTGAATTCTTTGTCAAAATGGGCCTGGAGCCTGGGGTAATGTCACTTGTGTTATTTGGCACAAGACTGAGAGGGACCATGTCCCAGAAGCAAGATAGGCAAAGGACCAATGTAAACCACAAGGGACACTTTGGCCAGGTGAACGAGACTCTCTCTGGCAGCGCAATTTCTCCTCCTGCCTTTTCCCAGGGTACATTTCAAATACAGGTTTACACCAAAGGTGGCGTCCGGCACCATTCATACACATCCTCAGAGGAGCAGTGAGGCCATACGGTACATGCACCAGGCAGAGGTGTTCAGGACAGAGAGTCAGAAATCCCAAGACCAAGACTTCCACTCATTCACGGGTGCTTTAGCTTACTGAGAGTACCTGCCGGGGGGAGGAAGTGAGTGTTTTGAACACAAGCAATACCAGTATGAAAACCTCCATAGAAAAACATGAAATAGAGGACACTAGAGGTGGCCAAATATCACCATTCACGTGCAAGCAGGAAAGGTTGTTTGCAGGAACTTAAAAATGGAAATAAAAGACATATGCGAAATGTATGGCTCCGGAAGCACACGCAGGAGGCTCCACTGAAGTGAGAGGAATCCCCACATCACATGATCCTCTGCTAGAACAACGACACCTCATTCCACATCACCCTGCATAAGAACTGCAGCTTCAGACATCACATGACTCTAAACTAGAATAGTGACATCAGACATCACATGATGAATAGTTAACATTACCTGGTTTTCAGCTTCAAACTAATCTTCCAACTTGGAGTGAATCTAGGCTACCGAGCTTGAATACAGGTTTACATGAGGATGCATCTCAAACGCATATCAACATGCAAGGTCATTATCAATATCTTAAATGTAGTTAGATATTTTTTGCCCTCACCTATAATTGAAGATCAAAACATGAGAATGCTGTATGCTATGGTTAAATCTGTCAATTGTATTTAATCCAAATACACATTTAAACCGGAACTGCGGAAGAAGGAAATGAGCCTGAAAAAAGATTGTGCTGCTGCCCACAACTGTGGTCTTATCACTAGGAAACCTCATATTTCCTGTTTCTATGAGAAGATTTAATTGCATACTGTAATTGTAAAAACAGTGCACAATAAGCATACTGTAACACTTAAAATATTGTATGTTGGGTATGTGTGCATACTGAACATACTGTACTGACCCAGCTACTTTTAGTATTCTAAATCTAGCATTTGCGCAGTAAAGATGTTGGCCTGTTGGCCAATCAAAGTCCGTAGTGGCATTGACAGCATCAACAAATGGCAAAGCTTTGCACCAATAACACGCCATACACGGTGACGGAACCGTCCTGCTGATGAAGATCCTTATGAATCGCAAAAGCAGGTCATTTTACAATCTACCCTGGTCATAATTTAATTTCCTCCTCGCTATTTACTACTGAATGCGTGTCTGGATCATAATCATCATTGCGCCTATGTCACATGCACTGCGAACAGCGATACTTCTACAATGTCCAATTCCTGAAACTGAATTGGAATCACCTGTTGGTTCACCCTCTGCCTTTTAGTACACTGTCCAAATAATCTGTGCTGTTTCCCACAGTCATAAAGAGGACAGTTACATCCGCTCTCCACAACAAAGGAAGTTCTCTCTTGGAAAGATACTGTTTGCTATAGCTAAACATACAGTTGTTTTCCGTGGATATAACGTCGCGCACATTCGAAGAAGAGAAATTGGTTGTCTTCAATGAAACCAACGGAATCGAGGAGCCCGGTTTAAACGAAAAATCAATCCGATTAATTAAGATAAAATTGACTGCCTAATTGAAAGAGTTCTTTTAAATTGGCACGTTGAAACGATGTCAACATTAAATCAACATAATTTAGCTGCTGCAGAAAAAAAGCCCGACATTAAGGCTGTGTAAAACATTTTTACCAACAAATATTAACCTGTAACCCCATTTCTTAGTCTGCGAATCAGCCTAGGAGGATGCACAGATACATCTTTTATATCTGCCAAAGGACCGATGAGCTGTAAAATACTGAATAATAGAAAAAGCACTGTTCTTTCCTGTAACTTTTTTTAAAACAACCCATGCCAGTCATTATTTAATCAGTATATCCTATGATTAGTTTAAATTAAAGTTAAACTGTTGAACACGCATTCGGTTTTCCTAGCACAGCGTTTACTTCACAACGAAATAATGTATCAAAGACAAAGCAAATCGTGGCTATTTTAGAAAATCAATTGGCACGCATTGCCGAATACTGAATTTCAATAGCTTGCTGGTCAGCTACATCAATATCCTGTTATAATCCATTGACTATACGGCCTGCGCGAACTATCCAGCTGCAACATGCATCCATATGTTGGATTTCCGTGAAAACTGAAAGCTTGCGACATTCTCATAGACTACTCACCAGCTTTTTCGTGGTCATATCCAACGACAATCAAATAATCAGCCAACCTCGCCATGTTTGGTTCTTTTTACTAAATATACCGAGACAATTCAGCATTTTTCTCTCTTCAAAAGCACAGCCATGTTTGACACAAGTGAGGTGACTGCGCGTGCGTGCGGCTGTGTGAGTGGCCCATGGGCGTGGGCCTCCCGGTTTACTAACACAAAACCGTGCTCTCGTTAAAACGCACTGGCAGCCCACGACTCGGCACAGACAAGCGTGGATACAAGAGGAAAACATCCGACTCAGTAATAACCTAAAATAAAACAGAAAAAAACGAATAGGAGCGTATAAATTTGGAATTCGGTTTGGGGAAACTCCTAGTTTGTCTTTTTGCACAGGCTTATGAAAACGTTTCCTGTTGGAACCAAACGATGTAATTACAGCAGGGTAATTACTTCCTTTTTTGGAATAACAGTAATACCATAACATCTTTTAAAAAAAAATTAAGGCTGCCATTGAGATAGTGGTAGGGCTGCCTGCATATCCAAAACAAGATCTTTTTTGGATTATAAAAAAAAGAGCAGAAGTTGCCTTTAAGCAGCCACAATACATTTGGTAGTAAAATAAGGGACATCTTATAGTGTACAGCCTAACTGGGGTAGCCAAGACTCTGCTCCCAGATGAAATATAATACAGGTCTATATAATCTATCAAAGATGTACATTACTAGAATTGTTCTTTTGTAAATTATTTCCTTAAATTTACTCATTGTTTTTTTTTATAGCAGGTTTTGCCTCTTAGGGTACCAGACAGGAGAGTGGTCTATCTCAGGACACTGGGGAACGGACATAAGTGCACATCACAGCCATTCATATCTGTAAGGTTTGCTACGGTCAATGCCTATTTAAAAATATATATAAATAATAATAATAATTTTTGATCCAGGGACCCCCACCCAGACTCACAGGCATCCAGGGGACCCTTACTATAAGTTCAAATGGTTATAATTACAAAAAGATCTAAAAAAAATAAGGAAACTGGGTGATCTTGTAAAAACATAGTTGAAATGTGAAATAGGTGCAGTTGTAACTGGGGGAACAAAGCAATAGTAAGACGATTCTAGGCTCTCCAAAATCAGAAAAGGTGGACAATAATTAATTAAAAAGCCTTTATTGTAACGCTAGTGCCATTACAATAATTTGTACAACAATTCTTTCCATATTTCTTTTACTTTTGGAGTGCCTGGAAAGCAAGTTGAGTTTTGTTAAAAAAAAATTGAAATATCCCAAATCTATATATAGTCTGGCCAGGGAACCCTACACTGTCTTCAAGGACATCCTGCTGAAAAACCAGGATTTAGGCAATCAGTCAATGAGCAACTGAAGAGACATCATGTCATGGTTTGATTGATTCTGTAGACTGAAACTGGAAACATCTGCTTACAGTGTCTGCAGCTGATGACACAGGAATGATAACATATTTTTAACATACCCATAGTTCTAAGATGCAAATGAGCAATTTCTATAAAAATGTTTAAAAGCACCTAGTGCAGAATGACTTATGAATTATTATCGCAGAACATAGTGAACTAGTCTTCTATCGCTGAATTACCAAGATATTTCACACCTTATTAAATGTCCTTAAGTCCTTATTAAACAGATTATGCTGAATAAAATATCACAGCTCAAATGCACATTTTAATGGAAACATACAAAATGCTGAATGTGAATGTGCACAGACAGCATCAGTGTTGCTAACTCCTCTGATTTCACCCCTTTTCACTGACTGCTGATCAAGTAAAACATTCAGTTAAAAGTTAAGGTTAATCAAAAACAGAAGGCATTAAATTGCAGCAGACTGTTGAACCAATGGAAACTGTGCCATCCTCGACATCCAAGAGTTGCTCATGATGACAAAAGAAGCAACATTTAATAATATTATTTTTGATGTTCGTTTGTAATTAATCCTCAGTGAATGTCATTCCAGCTAACCACACAGGGGAATACAGAAAATGTATCATAAGGTCTTTCATTAGTCTAGCATCTGATGACTGTCAAATTGTTGGAGGGGTGTGGGGGGTTAGTGATAGGCATGCAGCCTTACACAACCTCAGCTGCATTCCCTGTTCTGCTCATGTGGAAGTGAGAAGTGAAATGTGTGGGCTGTGCTGTGCTGGTGCTGAACCGTGAACTCCATCTCCAGCTGAATGACCAGAGCAGATATCATACCGGACTGGAGCCCCGATGTTTTACTGCGCTCCATTTCTGCCAGAAAAAAATAAATGAAACACTTCAGATATTCCCTCAGGGTCAATCCCATGTTCCTGCTTCATTACCCTGAACAAAAAACGAACATATGTTTAAAAGGAATGCCTGGAATACTTCACAAAGGTACGCCAGCACTGCAGCCGCAGATCATTCAGTGACATGGCATGAGAGGATGATGACCAAGCAGATTTCTAAGCCAAACTTACAAACTTAAGAAAATACTCTTGCCTCTGCTATAAGAACATTTCAGTTCAAGCTTCGTTTTTCATGTAGAAAAGTATGCAGAAAATTGTTGACTTCAGAGATGCTCTTCTCCATACCACCGTTTTAATGTGTGGCTATTTGTGCTACTGTCACCTTCCTGTCAGCTTTGACCAGTCAGACCACTCTCATTAACGAGGTTTCTGCCCACAGAACTGCTGCTCACTGGATGTTTTTTGTTCTTCACACCATTCTCTGCAAACTCTAGAGATTAGTGTGCATGACCAATCCCTTTTATGCATTTAGTTGCTGCGACATGATGGCTGATTAAATGCATAAAAGCATGCAGACATGATCAAGAGGTTTAGCTGTCTGCATGCAGAACATTTAAACACCTCTGTGACAGGGAATCTACACACACATACACACACACTGTGTACATACTGTGCGTTTGTGTGGAGGCTGATGCCTAGACAATTCAAGTGTCTGATCCCTCTTAAGTAAACAAAGAGTGTGGACCTTTCTTCTGGAATGTTTCTTTCTAGGAAAGACCTCTCCCTCACAACTGTGTACAGTAACAAAGCCCTACCTGGACATACAGCCAAAGCATTGTCTGTCCTGTAACCAAGGCAATGTCAGTTCCCGTCACTATCACTCCACGTTCTGCCAACAAACATTTCCCATATAAGGAGCAAGGAGCTCACACGAGGATGTGGTTATTGTGCAATCTAAACAAAAGTACCAAATATGGAGAAAATCCCCAATGTAGTGGGATTACCCTTACACTGGAGGCAATTATCATTACTGAACTGTCAGCGGACGGCCGCTGCGTTTCGGAGTTCCCCCTGTAAGCAAGCGAAGCAGACCGACCACTAATGAGAGTAAATTGGCAGCACGTCTACAGTTAATCAGAAAATATGCGACCCCCCTTCGGTTTGTTTAAATATGACCCAGCATTTCAGCTTCATCATGCATACACATAGAGCGCAATATGTATATATTGCACAATAACATTAGATTGGTATGTAGTGTTTTGAACACACGCTCAAATTCCACCCTTTAAAAAAAAAAAAGCTGTGCTTTGCAAATTATTCTCTGAAGCAAACAAAGGGAAAAAGAGATATGTTCCTCCTTGGCACGTACAGGCTATTTTATCAGTTGTTTAAAATACACCCTGAGCACTTTACGTGTTGTTGCCATAACCACAAGAAAAGAATGCTTATTTGCATTTCTAGGTACTTCACCGTGAAGGTCACCATTTTCCAGTTTTGTTTAAAACACCTCAAGTTTCTTTAAAAAAATAATTTAAGTACAAATTAAAAGCATTTTCATATACAGTGTGCTGTTGGAGAGGCTTGTTGATGGTAAACTTTCTTGTGGATTGCATGTGTATCTTTTACACAATCTAAAACATTCCACATACAGTGCCCTCTCTGCAATCTAATAACCATGGCATTTTGACTGAAACTTCACCCAAGGGCATTTGTAGTAACCATTTGTTTTCACTTTGTTTTTCCTCATATTTACTCTCCTGTCACTTCACTCATTTACTTTCTCTTTATGCTGAATCACATATCAATGGAAGTGTATTTTTAATCTTAAATCTTGCTCCGAGAGAGATTGCTTCTCACTCAGAAAGCTGTGGATATGAGTGTGGACATGAAATTTATTCAGCTATTGGGTTTGGCAGCACAGTTATAAGACAGATCCTCTAATACCTTGGAATATACAACTTAAACACACTTATGCACTTAAACAAGTAATTGGATTCAATAAATCAAGTATTAAGGTAAATTATAGTGATTGCTGAACACACCAAACTGCGAGGAAAAAGGCAGCTCTGTATTTAATTTTAATTCCAAGATAAAGACAAATACTGATTGAATCCAGGTCAGTACGTACAGGACAGTAACAGGGCAGGGAGCCTTACTGTACAAAATGTTCATAAAATATAACTCCACTGAACAAGCTGTACATGTATGACACATAAACAGAAGCTGAAACTGAAAACAAACCACAAAAATAAAAAAAATGTAAAAGCAGATCATTTTTTTCCAATAACTTTCAAATGGCATGAATCCAAAATCATTACGAGAAATCACATTCTTGTGAGAAATTCCATGTTTCATACCCCCTTAATGTCATTCTCCAAATTCCTGTTTTATTTATTTTTTCATAAGCGGGGATTGCATTGTTTAACTCATAGCCAGTACACATCTCTCTGTAATGTGCTGGCACAAGCAGAGGTCCCTCCCACCGTGAGTATAAAAGTTCCATCTTCTGGCTCTGAAACTCAGACCAACAGAAGTGTGACAGCTGCTCCACAGAGCTAAGAGATACACACAGGACCACAGAGCCTCTGGGATACTCTCTCATCTCAGACCTTTTCTCCTCACAATCAGTGGATTATTTTGAACTTCAGGTATGTACTCTTTAATTTAGAGCAGACACAGCATATGTATGCAAACTGACAGCTTTTGGATTGATTCTTGCTTGAGGTCAGAGCTGACTAGCAGTTGACAGGGTCCGGTATGGCACTAATGTTATATAAGATTTGCAGCACTTTTTAAGTTGCTCTCCAGATTTCATATAAGATGTAAAACAAATCTTTAATTTCCCTTTTCTGTTAAAATGGAGCATCCTATTTTATTTTGTGTTCTGCTTGTTCTCAGAATTAGAAGTAGTTCATGGAATTGTTCTTAGAAGGGAACTAGGTTTATCTGGTGCAGACAGAAGACTGAAGTGAAATATTCTTGATTGTTGTAAAAGTAACGGTATCTGTATACTGTGCTGATTGAGGGCCAGAGGTAGGACTGTAGTCTTGTTTACTTAGCCGGCAAAGCGTACTCTCTGTATGACACTGTAAATAAACAAATGATAAGCAGCAATAACTTGGCTTTTGGACTTTGTTGTGCAACCAGGAGAACAGTGCTGAGTTATTAAATTGTGGTCTTGGATAGAGTAAATGACTGACAGGCGCATTGCCCTCTCCCCCACAGGTTCCACACAATATGAAACTTCTAGTCCAGTCTGTGCTGTGCTGGTGCCTGCTGGCTACTGTAGCTTCTGGAGTGGAGAGTGCCAAACTGGGCTTGAGCACGGAGATGAAAAGGAGGTGAGTTGATTATTTCCTGATGGACTGAACTTTATTTCAGTCACACAAAATATGTACTACACATGAGGTGTGTTTCTGCGGTACTGTGTTCTGTGCAGTAAACAGGTCGGTTAGTCTGATGAAATATCCCGCTCAATTTCAGATTGAACATCTGGCTGCTGAACAGAAGTAAAAGAGATTTAAGCAGCACGTCCATAGCTGCCGAAGCAGACTCAACACAGTTCGTAAGACCAGAAGACATCAGAGACACCTTCAGTCCCCATCCCAGGTAAGAAGACCTTTTATTTAATTAAATTTTCTTAGCACTAGTCATGCAGTCAGGAGACCTCTGGAGCAGGGGTGAACCAGCCCAGGAATGCCGTCCCTGGATTAACGCTCTCCCTCTCTTTGCCCTTTCTCCTTCCCCCAGCACAGACATCAGCGTGCGGGTGAGGAGGTCGAAGAACACCGTGAGCGCGGGGCGGACAGCGGGCTGCTCCCTGGGCACCTGCACAGTGCACGACCTGCTACACAGAATCCACCAGCTCAACAACAAGCTGAAGGACGGCAGCGCCCCCATGGATAAGATCAGCCCGGGAGGGTACGGGAGGAGGAGACGCTCCGTGCCCCAGCTTCAGCTGGCCCTGCGGCAGGAGGAGGGCAGGCTGCGGCCAGCCTGGAGGAGCAGATGCGGGCTGGACCCCCTCCTGCGAAGGACATGAGGCCAGGGGAGCACGCGTGGGGGAGGGCCAGGATCTGGCCGCCACTGAAAGGCTACAGGTGCCCAAGACTCCCGTCCATGCCAGAGAGCAGAGCCAGGGGGTACTACACTCACCCCGCAGCCGCAGGACTGCAGGGGGGGGGGAGGCTGGAACAGGACTGGACAGAGAGAGGCGAAGTGGGGTGACAGGAACGGGTACCGTGGAGAGGCTGGAGGGATGTCCGTGTATTTGGGGGAACCCCTCACTCCTAGGACAATGGGACCTTACACGCTTCTCTCTCCCACAGCTTTGCAGGGATTACCCCCAAAATTACGGGACATGGCTAAACCTCCTCTTCCATGGCCCGGACACCCAAGGGTGGTCAAGGGGGAACAGGAGCAATGGACATTGCCCTATCCAGAAGAATACCAGGAAGACCTCACACTTTCCCTCACCTGCTGCAAATCTCTCCAACACCTGCTCAGAGTAACTCTGACCCATGGGCCAGGAATGGAGACACAGAAAGAAAGAGAAAACAAAAAAAGACTGCAAACACAGGGCTATAAGACTGTCCATCCAGCTGCATAAACTGAGTGTGGACACTGTACAGGGGCATAGCTTACAATCTCTTAGCCTTGCAAATCCATTAAGGATGCCATACTTGAACTTGATTTTTTTTTAAATAGAGAAATGTGCAATCTATATTATATATTAATATTTTTATTATGGGTGTGTATATACTGTAAGTTAAAATGTAAGGGTATAACTATTTAAAATGTTTTATATCTGTTACTATATCTACTTATGGAGATCTATTTTATGAACTATTTTTATATAGGAAAAAGCATAAGGGCATTGTAGCTTTTTTGTTTGTTTGTACCGTCTGTATTGTGCCTTGCTAAGTGGTTAAAACTGTGGTAAAAGAAGAAAAATGTTTCTATTGCTTTGTCAATAATATATTTGAATATGTGGTCTATTCTATTGGTGTCAGAGCAACATGGTCAAACAATAAACATTTCAGTACATGAAACCCGCTGTAGTCCAGACCTCCTTTCTTCTTGGCAGAGGGGCGGCAGCCAGCGCTGAATGGCACGGACGTCTGCTGCTCCGTGCGGAGACGAGCAGCACCTGGTTTGGGTTAGAGTGTTCCAGGGGCCCGTTAATATCGGCCCCCAAGGCAGCCGGAGAGCGCTCCGCATTCCAGCTCTGAGGCTCAGAGGCGCAGTCCAGCTGAACCCCAGACCTCAGCCAGCCGCACAGTATAACCTGGAGTGTTAACATTTTTTTGGGGGGTGGGGGGGGGTCACTGTACTCCATGGGGGGTTGGGGGAGACAACAAAGCATTTCTTCCAGAGAGTATGGAATGTGGCGCAGGAAGTGGGGGAATGAGCTGTAGCAGAGCAGGAAGTGGGGTTTTCATGAGCTGCGCTTCAGGGTCACACACCAGGCCCCCCTGGGAGGACAGACATGCTTCCCTCCCCGTATACATATATCTGAGCCGTGACTCATCTCTAACACGCTGGGCTCTGGTGCCTGTCAGCCGCACCTGAGGCAGTGTGACACCGACACTAATGCAAACCCACGGGGTGGTGAGGGCAGGCTGGTACTGCATGATAGCTCTCTTGACCTTCGAGGCCCCAGTCTAGGGCTCTCTCCCTTCCCCACACACACAGATAATCCAGCCTCTGACTCTGTCACTGCAGATAATGCACTTTCACAGCAATAGGCCAAATAGCTGAACTTTAGATTTCATTACTTGTCAGAATAATAACCTCTTTATTTATTTATTTGGCCTATCTTTCATAAAGCTTGTGAATTGCTGCAATAATATAGTCACTGTATTTTACATACACACTCCATGCTTAACATTTTGGGATTCCTTCCAAATGCAGGCATCAGAAATACCACTGAAGGAGAGACAAGGTTAAGGACATATGTGGGTCATTATCAGGTATAGTGTTTCGGCGGGAAAGTGTTTGTAGCACAACTTACTATGGAGGGCACCTGTCAATAACTTGAAGTACTGCACTGCCATCTAGTGGCGTCTTATTATTGCCCCTTAAAGGGATCCTTTATTTGCTGAGATATTATCAGTGGTTGTTTTTTTGTTTTTTTTGGATGTTTTTCTGGCCAAGACCGTATTTATGTGAAATGAACGATATTTTAGACAATCAGAGATGATTCGGATGACTTACTGTATTGTCCAAGGCAATACAGTAAACATAACTCCAAAACAGCTTGTTCCACAACAATATTCTTCCAGGGGGAGATTTATCTTAAAGCTGTTTTCTGCCATTGTAAAATTATCCTTCAATATCTACAATATCCTTCATTGCACACAAAAACTGTCCGTGCGAAAGCATCACAACGCCCACAGAAAGTGAACTATCCCTTGAAAGTTACAGTTGGGATGTTCCCCAGTTTCCAGAAACTGAAAAGGGAAATATTTACTTGGAATTGAGTAACAGGGAACAATTTGTTATTTGTGACAGAATTTGTAAAAACTTAACTAAAATAAACAGGCTGAAGAACCCTTTTAAAAGCAGATTCGCGGCAGTCCGGCTGTAGTTTCCCACGGAAAAAAGGTCGGCGTAACCTCAGGATGCTCCGAACTTAGAAAGGGTTTCCTCACAGACTGGGGACTCAGAGGAATGTTCTCCTGTCTCAGTGGTCTACCTGAAATATGTCATACTGAGGAGCTGCTGGGCCTTTCCTTACCTTACCTCTGAACAAAGAACACGCTTTCTCCTCAGCAGTGAGCTTATGGGCCAGGTCTGGACAGGGGATGAAAGCGCAGAGCGGACCAGGCCAGCGCATTCTCAGTCTGAGCCCCAGTGAAATACACACTCTGCCCCAAACAGGTCGCTCCCATAGGGGCCACAAACCTCAGTAGGAATTCTGCTCCTCATCAATCCTGTCCACTTGCGCGCTGTGGGCGTGGAGGCGAGCAGCGTATAGCATACTTTCACATCATTGCCCCTGCTGCGGCTATCAATATTACATTGCTCAGGAGGTGTTTTTGAATTGGAATTTGGCTGTAAGAGATAAACAGATTTCACTGAAAGGTTAAACAGCACAGGGTACTGTTCTCCTCATGCCCCTCCCTGTCTCCCGAAGACTCGGACAACAGACTGGGAAATGGGGGAATGTGAGGATCATTTGATTTAAACTGACTCGCGTTACGAGCACTGACGTCCAACGGTGATTTTTCCATGGGAACGGGGAGCTCACATGACATATACGGCTGACAAATGTCAGAATTACCAAAAATAAAACAGGCAGTTTTTCATGCTGGGAGCATATTGCATTGTTCAATATGGAGTGAATATGGAGTTCAATATACACACTGTGTCAGATGAGGTACAAGAATGTACAGGGTATTAAATTTCATGGTATTAAAACGTTATGCAACATTTTGAGAGGCCTTACTTACAAGACAATTAAAGCATTTGTACTCTGGGCTCACTTGACCCTAGTTACATCCTTTAGGGCTTGAAAGTGTATATATTTTTATACATATGTATAAATACATATTTCTGCATATACATATGCAAATCTGTTAGTTAATACCAAGAGACAGGCATTGACAGGGTGTACAAACAACATTTTCAAGGTTAGTTATTACACATACTGTAGTACTATTATTATCACCATAATTACTACTATTCATTTATTCACAGCGTCTACAGGGAATTTGCACTCAAATCACCTGTTCCAATGTCACAGCACCCTCTACAGGGCACGCTTGCAATTACAGTTGAGCGATACAGCAGCCATAGAATGTTCAGTAATTTTAAAGCTGTTCTTGTGACAGTGTTTTCTGCGTTTGTGCTAATTTCAACCACCATGGTGAGATTCTGTCAAAATAAACTATATTCTAATTATACAAAAATGAGATGGAAAAGTTCTGGTTCTGAAAAATAGGAGTGAAAATTTGATTCTGCAACAGCATCTAAGGTGGGATGTAGACACTGCTGAGGGTCCAGCAGTGACTGATGCAAAGATGTCCATCATTCTTTTAGGCTTAACAAGGACTTATGTTCCAATTCCAAGACTTGAACTTATGTTCGTTCCACAGATAATTGCATTCTTTCCATTCAAAGGTCACCCGAGACAGTTGAACCCAATAATCTCATTAGGGGTTGAGAATGATGTGTAATTGAATTATCCGAATGAATGTAGCCACTGAGCGAAAGTCTCACTATGTTATGTAAGGACACCCAGGATTTCTGAAGTGTGAAAATGAGTAGTCTCACAATGTGAGCATTCTATGGGATTCCAGCTCATTCACTGTTCCCCGTGTTCCTGGAATACATTCATTTTTCTGTCCTGTTTATGAATTAAGAAGCACGCAGAGGACAACACAGACACAACTCACCCAGCACACTCAAAAAGAATGAATGACTGTTACTTTCACTCATAAATCGAATGGCTTTCACACGACAGCTGGAGATCCGTACTGTAATACTGTATTGATCTGTAGTACATTGAAGAGGTGGTCTAGAGGAAGTGCTACAACCCCAGTCTCTGTGTCACAGCACAACAACTTTAGCATACAACCACCTCCCTGATGGCAGGTGACATCACGCCGCAATGCTATGCTAGCTCTTCCTTATGGCCTCACCATTCCTGACAGACAAAGGCATGGCCACCAAGCTGCTGTTTAGTGAATCATCATGCCATTGCTTTACATTACATTAATTTAGCATTCGCCAATCCAGAACAAGTTACAATGTAGGAGAAACATGAGTGCTTTCACCTGATTCATCTGAGCAATAGTGACAGACCTGACAAGCACAACACCTCAGTGAGTAAAGATTCCTTGTCTGGAAAATTATGCCAGGCATTCAGCTGGAAATGCAGCTGGTTCCCAGCGCCTGTGTTTCAACATGTTATCGCTTAGTGTTACATGACCTAAACAGTGGATTTGTGCTCCTTCTTCCTGAGGAACTTGCATTACAAGTTTGTTTACAAAATGCCTGTTGGTGTGAGAACCACGGGCACGAGAAAATAGTTCTCAGTTTCAGGTTATATAGACATTGGGTATTAACAGTGACACAAACATGTGGTTAAGGTCTAGATTAAAACACCATTTGTGCATGACTTTGTGTTGAGTTGCATATTTGCCTGTATTCCCATATTAAACATTCGGCGTGTGAATTTTGGTGTACAGGAACTTGTGAATTTGTGATGAGAATAATTAACAACTGCCTACTTTCCTATACATAATGAGTGACAGAATATTTACATTTAGGCTGGTTTCAAAATAAACTTGGCTAATGATCCAGTGGATCCAGCCAGCACCTCTGGAATCTACCACATTATGCTGTACGAAGTTCTGTGTCTGATATCTGGTCTCCTGCAGCCTCCCTGTCACTGAAGCTGAAACATTTCAATCTGAAAGTTCATAAAGTTGCACGATGAAGGACAATCCTGTGGAAATAGATATTCTGTACTATAATATAGCACCAGGCACTCAGTCTCCTGTTACCAGTCTTGAGAAGCTCTTTAAGAAACAGAGGAAGGAATACAGATGCTGAGAATCTGCTGAGAGTGTAGAACCTTTAGTCTCACCCATGATGTGTGTCCCTTTACCCAGACCTGCGCTGTAGTACCTGGGCTACCTGGGAGAGCGGTGCAGCTGGCCATGTAGTCAGGTATAATACCAATGATCTCTGTGCCCTACAACAAACTGCTTTACTGTCTCTGTTCAGTAAAACATATCCAGCCATTTAAAGGGACACTAAATAAGGGACAGAATCTATTAGGATTTTTGAGAGCCTTTACATTGTGCTGCCTTTACATTCCTCAACATACAGTGTCCAACACAACATTTCAGTACAATACAGGAGGCCCTCGTCTGCAACAGCTTTGTCAACTGTAGCCAATCAGTACTCAATACAATGTAATAGCATTCACTTAAGGATTCAGTACATTTCAGTATATTATTTGTGACATACTGATAAGAATAAGGCCATATATTAATTTATATGAATGCAAAACATTCATATAAATTCATATATAGTAAGCTAGCCTACCGCAGTTGTTTCGTTTTACTATGAGCAAATTCTACACATACTATGACATGATAGAATATAAACGTGTCATAATAAGCATAGAACAAGGCGTCATAAAATCAAAGCAGTCATATATAATAGGTTCGCTAGCTAACAGGCAAACATTCGCTTATTTTACAACGCTGAATGAACTTGTGTTAAACGTTTACTCTTAATTTTATTCATTTAATGCCATCGTTTTCATAACTTTTGTAACTGGATGCGATGACGATGAGCAAGAATGCGCCCAATTACTTGAACACCACGTTGTATGTGGGCGACCAGCACTATGCCGTGACCGAAAGCAATCTTTTTGACAAATTCAGTCGAGCTGGAAAAGTGTCGTCCATCCGCGTGTGCAGGCACGCGATTACTCGCCGTTCCCTATGTCAACTTCGGAGAACCAGCTGGTGGTGAGTCCTATAATTACAGCTAGCGTGTTAAAGTGGTGGGATTTTCAAGATAGCTAACCAGGTAGATTAATCGGCGCATTCGCTACAATGGAGATTCAGCCCCCCAATAACATTGTTCTAATCATGGACTAACGTAACGCACATGACCTGTATTAATTGTCAGCTTCTATGTACAAGTTAGCACTTCCGCGATATGATGTAAACGCATCTTTCCGCGGGAAATTTTGGAGGGCGGGGAGTAGATTTGACTGGCGAGCTAGCATTTTTGAGCCATGTCCAAAACAACACCCTAATTACTGTCCTCAAAAGATGTACTGTCCACTAAACATACTGCTTACTTATATTAGTATGTGATCCTGAATGCAGGCCGCAAGTTCACTGGATGAGAATGTTAAGTGGGCTAACTGTTCTCTCAAAGTAGTGTACTTTATTATACATATACATATACATTTATGGGGTTTCACTAAGTGTATTTGCACACAAACTTTTTAGGAGGTCCCTCAGAAAGGAAGAGGTGGAGCCATATTTGGATCCAATCACAGTAAAAATAGGGCTTCATACATTCAAAAATGTATTTGACAGGAAGGATCAGATGATAGCATGTAGACAGTTGGCTTACTTGAAATACACTGCATTAAGCTCTGATTGTAGAGCTTGTGAGGTTTCAACTTTTCAAATTTTAATTTTAAAAACCCCTTGAAATCCACTTTATATTGGGCTTGGGCTAGGTAGGGTTAAATGTGACTCATTGTGATCTATGAAATGAGAAACTATAGCACCCTTTGTGCAGGCCCAACAGTGAGTGTACAAGTCATGACTGATAACTGCGGAAATTCCAAAGGCTTCGGGTTTGTCAGTTATCAGAGGCACGAGGATGCAAAGAGGGTGAGCAAACCTAATCTTTTTAACCAAGATAGTGTTCAAAAATAATTTTGTATCATCAGAAATGTGCTGTTTGATTGGCTCAGGCAGTGGACAACATGAACGGGACCGAGATCAATGGGAGGCGGATCTATGTGGGCCGTGCTCAAAAATGGGCAGAGCGGCAGCTTGAACTGAAGAAACAGGAAACCATGACAACCTACTGCCAGGTTTGTGCACTTAATAAAAATCAATTATCTTATTTCTATTTAGAAAAACAAAGTAGGGGGGTGCAAACGCAATCATTGGAATCAGTGAATGACCTTTTGCAAGACCAGTTGTGGTTGGGAATTTCACTGCACAAGTTTGTGTTGAATTGGTGTGATGTTTAATGCTTAATTGAGAATAAGTTAAAGAATAGGTTATTTGAAACTGAGCTGTAGGAGATTCAAAAGAAGCTGTCTCTCCCCCTATAAGGTAGCCGCAGAAGGTGGCTACAGACACGCCAGCAAGTCCCTGCACAAAGAGGACTGCCTTGCTCATCAAGAAGATATGAACATTCAGCTAATGGCCAACAAGTAGGTCCTGTCAAACCCTGTTATGGACATCCACCAGCCTGAGCCAATCCGAACCATCAACAGTCATCAGTCTGTGCAAAACTCTGCCATGACAAATGACCAAGCTGTGCCAGTCCACAAGCAGGCCCTGTCAAACCCTGTTATGAACGTCCACCAGCCTGAGCCAAGCCTGTCCGTCACTAACAACCAGCCTTGCCAACCTCCTGTCATTGGCCCCAGCCAGCCTGTGCCAATCCGAACCATCAACAGTCATCAATCTGTGCAAATCTCTGCCATGACAAATTACAAAGCTGAGCTAGCCCACAAGCAGGCCCAGTCAAACCCTGCTATGAACCTTCACCCGCCTGAGCCAAGCCTGTCTGTCACCAACAACCAGCCTGCACTGCATGCAGTCATGAATCCTAACCAGCTTCAGCCAAATTGTTTGGCTCATAACTACCAGTGCATGCCATGCACACGTATGCATTGCCAACCTATGCTACCTCCTGTCATTGGCCCCTGCCAGCCTGTGCCAATCCCAACCATCAACAGTTATCAGCCTGTGCTAAACTCTGCCATGACAAATGGCCAACATGTGCCAGTGCAGACTATAAACTACCAGCCTGTGCTAATCCCAGCCTCCAACAATCACCAGTCTCTACCAAATCTGGTTATAAATCGCCAGCCTGAGCCAAAGCCAACTGTCACTATTGACCAGCCTGTGCTAAACTCAGCCAATACTGATGACCAGCCTGTGCTAAACTCAGCCAATACTAATGACCAGCCAGTGCCAGTCCAAACCATAGACTACCAGCCGCTGGCAAACTCAGCCATCACCACTGACCAGCCAGTGCCAGTCTAAACCATAAACTACCAGCCGCTGGCAAACTCAGCCATCACCACTGACCACCCAGTGCTAAATCCAGCTATCAGCTACCAGCCCCTGCAACACAGCGCCTTCTACCCTTCTGTGCCAAACATGGCATTCAGCCCCTGTCAGCATGTGCCAAACCTAACATTTGGCTACAGCCATCCTGTGCCATGTCCAAGAATGGATCCTTACCAGGCGGTCTTACCCATGGAGGACTTCATGGCTACTATTCCACAGGTCAGGGCTACACTCAACACTCAGCCACTGAGAACTGTATAATCATAGATCCATCTGAAGGCACACAATGTGTCAACCTCATTCTCTTGCTCCATACCTCAGGCCTGGAATATTAATGCATGCAACCCGATCACCCAGATGCCCCAACTGGTCCCGGGCCCTTGCTGGTCTCATCAAAGAATGTGGCCCCAGGGTATGCAGGCTCACTGCCATAAACTAAATGCCTGCAATACAAAAAGATGGGACATTGTAATGGATACTTCAAATACAATTTGGTAACATTTTGAACTCACGTAAGAGCAGGGGCGTGTCTAGAACATTTTGAATGGGGGGGCCAGGCTGGGGCACAGACCCAGAGGAGGGGGGCCAGCCATCAAGGCTTACCATATTTATTGTTTGCTGCGTACAATGACCTATCATATTCCGGTTCTGGTAGGGGGGGCACCAGGGGTGGCCAATCAGATTCCAGGGGGGGCCAGTGCCACCGCCCCTGCGTAAGAGAACCAAATTATGACAGGAATTTGGTCTACAATTGCAAAATCCCCTGTGCCGAAAATACAAAGGGTAGGAAGAAGGTGCCACTAGTTTATTATGGTTTCCGACCAAAACATAGAGTAATTCCAGTATTTCCCTCAGATTTCCAGATCTTTCCTGGCCCCCCATGCCCCCAAGCCCACTACTCCAGGACTATGATGCCACCCCTTGCCCATGTGCCTGACCCAATGACCAAGCAGAAACAGGGTAAGCTACAAACCATCAGTTGGACAATTGGAAGGGCTAGTATGTTTTTTCCCCCCCTTAGTTATCTTGTGCTAACAAGTGTGTGCTCCTCCCCCTACAGATTCACATAATTCCCTACATTGGCCTAGAGGCCTGCCAGTGTTTTCAACCCCAATGAGTGGTGTAACTTTGGTTGTGCTGCTGGTGTAGATGACTCTCAGGAGCACCTGAGCACACAGCCTCAGATCACTTCTGTGCAGGTAGACTGATACATCATGCCAGGTCTTTATAACTCTCTAACCTAAATCCATACCTAAAAACCTGTTATAAGTTTTTGTTTATTAGTTTTTCATTCATGTTAGTGTGCTATTTTCATTTGATTTAAGCTACAAGGTGCTTAACCTCTTCCTTGGTTCTGTACAGCCCACTATACCGGAACCCTTGACCGCTTCTTTTCTGACCAGCATCTCTCCTGAAGACTGGAAGCAGATCCCGAGTGAGTTTGTCATCCTTTGCTTAGGTCTATTAGCTCTCCAATGATCTCCTGTTTTCTTAAATGGTAAATGGTCTGCATTTATATAGCGCCTTTATCCAAAGCGCTGTACAATTGATGCTTCTCATTCACCCATTCATACACACACTCACACACCGATGGCGATTGGCTGCCATGCAAGGTGCCGACCAGGTCGTCAGGAGCATTTGGGGGTTAGGTGTCATGCTCAGGGACACTTCGACACAGCTCGGGCGGGGGATCGAACCGGCAACGCTCCGACTGCCAGACGACTGCCAATCAAAGAGCCATGTCGTATCATGTCGCCCCATTCTTGTTTTAAATATTAAAACTGATGGGTCTATTTCCTTGCAGGTCACCACCTCTACCCTCTCATCTGTGATCAACAGCTTGGCCTGGCATCTAAAATCATTGGCATGCTGCTGGAGCTGGAGAACTCTGAGATCTTGCAGCAGTCTTCAGAATCACTGCATGGCAAGGTGAGTGCTATGGTTTGGGGTCTGTTCCACCTTGATGCACGCAATAAATGCAGCCCAAGTGTGATTCTTTTGGTAGTGCCTTTGGTTTTTTCTGCTGCAGACATTTTAGGCAGCAGGCAGTGGACATGAAACAGTCAATGATCGCCTGACCTGACCGCATCGCCTTGCATTTCCAGGTGGATGAAGCATTACATTACATTACATTATATGGCATTTAGCAGACGCTCTTATCCAGAGCGACGTACAAGAAAGTGCCAATCAAACACAAGAACAAGTGCAAAGAGGACCTGAGAGGACAGTACAGTTCCGAGTCCTAGTGTAAACATATAGAAAATCAGAACCCTTGAAGAGTACAATCAACTTTCAAACTAGCAGAACACAGTTGGCAGCTAGAATACAACAATACAACAGCCAATAAAAACAACAATACCTATACAAGTAACAATATCTATACATAAGTGCCATTACACTCTAAGGCTAATCATGGTGGTGAGTTGGGGAGGGAAAGGTGTAGCCTGAAGAGATGGGTCTTCAGACTGCGCTTGAAGGAGGTCAGAGACTCTGCCGTTCTGACATCCACCGGGAGGTCATTCCACCACCGTGGGACCAGGACAGACAGCAGTCGTGAGCGTGAAGTGCAGGTGTGGCGAGGGGGAGGCGCCAGACGGCACGAAGTGGCAGAACGGAGGGGTCTTGTTGGTGTATAGGTCTTGATAAGGGATTGAATATATACAGGGGCTGATCCTTTAACTGCCTGGTATGCGAGCACCAAAGTTTTAAATTTGATGCGAGCCATAACAGGCAGCCAGTGGAGGTTGCTGAGCAGGGGGGTGACATGTGAATGTCTGGAAACATTGAATACCAGACGGGCTGCAGCATTCTGGATCAGTTGTAGGGGTCTGATGGCAGATGCTGGAAGGCCAGCCAGCAGAGAATTGCAATAGTCCAGACGGGATAGGACCATTGCTTGTACAAGGAGCTGAGTGGAGTAGGTGGTGGATTCTCCGGATGTTGTACAGGAAGAACCTGCACGCCCGGGTCACCGTAGCGATGTTCTCGGAGAGTTGCCGTGCTGCAGGCCTTCAGGGCCACAGAGGCTGCAGCAATAGGCCTCGCAAACAAGGCCCCTCAGGACAGCCATGCCGCAGGGGACCACAGCCCTGTGCAGAAAAAGGATCCCCTGACCATCTCCTATGTGGCTGGCCTCTCACCTGAAGACCGGCATGAAATCTTGGGTACCTCTTCTCACTTGATTGCAGGCGGACCATAGTCTTCTATCTCTCCACCATATCTGCTTGTCTTTTTTTTTGGCTTCTAATGAGTGGGTCCCCCTCTCCCCAGGCCAGCACCTCTACTCTCTCATCCTGGACCAGCAGCCTGACCTGGCACCCAAGATCACTGGCATGCTTCTGGAGTTGGAGAATACAAGGATCCTGAAGCTCCTGGAGTGTCCAGAGTCACTGCACGGCGAGGTTGATAACCCAGTCCACACCGTCTGTTTAGCATTCAACATCAAATCATTCTTGGCCTGATTCTAAAGTACAAGTCAGTTTAGTTCCCAGATCTTCTGAACTTTTCAAATGCCAACTTTTCAGAGCTGCAAATGGGATTGAGAGGAAACTTCTTCAGTGTGAGTCAGGAAGTCACTAAGGGAGGCACAATGCCTGACTGTAGATTCTTGTGTTTCTAGGTGAACGAAGCAGTTTCGGTGCTGCGGGACTTCTGGGCCCAGGAGGCTGTGAAAAAATCTGCTGTGACCATTGAAAATGCAGAGCAAGCTATGATGACTGAAGCAAATGCAGAGGTAACTGCAGTGACCTAAGCAAATTCAGAGCAAACTGAATCTAAATGAATTACTGTACCTATGGTTTGCTATTGCACACAATCAGATTAACAAGACCAAGGTTTATGGAATTGCCTGTTTCACAGTATTCAATATTGGAAGTATTCAGTCAAGGCTTTTCTTTTGGGAATGTTGATTCAAAACACGCTTCACTTAGATAATAATATGAGCATGCATTTGTACAATAAAAAAAAAAGAAAACGAAGAAAATTGAAAAAGAGCATATTGAATTAAAGAACAATGGGTGTTTATTATTAATGTATGTGTGTATTGATTTTATTTATTTATTTTTAGAAAATAAAAGAATAAATATAATCCCAGCACTGTCATGTAAAAATAATGATATGATTATTTGTGTATTACTTCTTTCATTGTGAATGCATGCATGTAATTATTTGTTGTTTTTAAAATAAAATGTGGAAATAAAGGTTGAGTTTATTTTTTATATATGTAGCTACCTTGCTAGTTAATTAGTTATTCCACTGATTTCTCTCCAAAGCCAATTACTTGGAGTTACGCCTTTGAACTCTCATTATAAATAGTGTGAAAAGCAGAGATATAAAAAAGGGAATTACTGCAGTTCCTCCTTCCATGCTGAGGTTTCTGAATCTCAAGCTACAGTATAAGGTCTTAGTATGACTGGTCAATTGGTTCATTATTATAGTTTTATGTAAATCACAAACTAATTTACAATAGGCCTACTTTTTGGAATGCTTGTCTCAATGACTTTGGGGCAAGTTATCACGTGACAACTTTTCCCCACTATAAATTAAAAATACAAAAATAAATCTTGTAAACTCGTTGGGAGGGGGGGTGCATTGTTTTGTTATTTAAATATATTGGTATGTACTGGTGTTCATGATCACGTCCATCGTAAAAGGTGCTCCAGGACCTGTAGAATTTCTCATATTAAAAAAAAAGAACAGATACTTCAGATCTATTTCTACATAACTTTCACCACATGCGGCACCATGTAATGCCAATGGAGGGAAGAAGGGTGAAGCTTGGCTTTATTTTATTTTTTTATATAAAAGATTCTGGAGCATCTGTTCAGTAGCAAAATTGATATCATAATCAATACTGTGCCACTACTAGTACAGTATTAAAATTAATAGTATTACACATGGTTTGTGATGACCTTAAAATGTCACTCTACAGACACCGGATAGGAGAGTAAAATATCATCGTGGCACATCTTTGTTTCAGTATGGGGCTGGGCCCCAAGGTCTGATATAAAATCTGGACTGTGATGATGCTGAATCTGTACACTCAGCACACTCTGTCTACAGCAGGGGGGCAATGTATGCGCCCCCTGGTGGACTCCAGTGGTTGAACAATGACATTTAACGAGGACCAGCCAGTCCCATTGGTTAATGAGCTATTGATGATTGCTTGTGCATAAGGACAGACAAGGTCAAATACTTCCTTAAGGAATCTGGTGGGAGTATTTCACAGGCTAAAGAGGAAGGTTTCATCTTAGCAATGACGTCAATTTATGTTTCAGCAGAAACTATGAGATATTATGATTCCAATCGAAGAATTGGAATCATAATCATTGGGATTGTCACATTTTGAGCAGCTGGAGTAATCTGCAATCTGTTATTTGTACATTGCAATAATGTTGAAGAGGACCATGGAATTTTGCCAGTTCTTTTCAATGAGGTCTGGGAAAGTGTGCTCTCACAATTCCAACTTCTGAATAATACGTTTTCATTAGATCTTTCAGAATGTCAAGGTGATTATCAAGTTTCAAAGTTTTCCATCTGCGCTCAGTTTTACAGCCTCTTTTGAGAGCATGAATTCTCTCACTTATTCATTTGCCTTCCTCAGCTTCAATGGTGCAATTTGATCAAGGATTAAAGAGAAAGGAATGACTATTAAATGCATTCAACAAGCAGCTTTGTCGTATACACATGAAATTAATGTTAGGCAAAGTCCCAACAAACAAACAATAAAAATACCAAGGTAGAAAAACAAGACTTCCAATTAAGTAAATGAATACATTCATCAAGGAATATCCTACAAACGGATTATAAATATATGCTGTACAGTGCGTGAAGCATCTTGTTTATTTCCTTGTTGCAGTTGTCTGTGTTGAATGTACATATGACACATTTTTACATTAAAGAGAATACATTTATAACTAGTACATTTACAACACTAAACAGTATCTCATGGGGACACAAAATATGTGTTATTTAATGTGTTCTCTATAAGGTTACATTTAATTTGTGAGTAAGTGGCTATATGTCACTCACCCTGAACTGCCTGCTGATTGATGACAAAAATTGTGGAATTGGCTTATTCCCCTTGTCACAAGATTTACATGTATTTTTCATGTGCCAAGTTGTATCTTGCCAGCCAGAAGTACATTGGTGGATATGCATGCATTAGCAGACCAGGTGGCCCTTCAGTGTTTAATATCAAAATAATAACATTTATTAATTTGATATTTATATGAATATTCAAGTGACATATGGGCATTAAGCAAATACATTTTCTCCAGTCATGGGACCTGTTTAATGGTACAGTTTTCAACACTTTTAATTTCTTAAATTATGGACCAAGGCCTTGATTCTTAATACCTTATAGCCAGATTGATTTTCTCTTACTGTTATTATGCTAATGCTATAAAAAAGCATGTATACAAAAACAATGTTAATTCATATTCCATACCTATTTTGTGTTCTTCTGGCTTCGTCGCAGGCATATCAAGGAAGGGGATGTTAAACAAATACTCAAATGAAAATAAATGTACATTGCAATGCACAAAGTAAGATTATGCAAGAATTATGTGTGAGAGCTAAACCAAATTTGACAAATCATTCAATATTTTCTGGGGTAAATGAAAAAGTTTGAAATTACTATTTGTCCATGATACAATATATATTGTTAGAATATGGATAATGAATACTAGATTTCGTCATATAGCCGGTGACATTTAAATAAAAGAAATAGAAAACGCTAATGTAACAGCCATAGCCTCGACTTCGAATTCATTGAAGTTTCGTAACTAATATTTCCGCTGTGTAACATTCAGTGATTCATTCGTCATTAGCGGACTGGAGCAGCAAAGGTTTCTACTTGAAGAAACGATACCATTGGTCGAGCTTCTTCTTTGACGCCATTCCATTGGATTGTTGATTCGCCAGTCACATTTCTGTGGTCATCTGGTTTTAAAGCATTTCTCTGATTGGCTAAACTACAATCGTAGGCTGCTTCAGGGAGCTAATTGGTCGAAAAAGTAGGTTAGTGGTGCGACAGTCATTACAGAACGGAGAAAGTAGGTCATATACCACTGCTGTTTACCACCGTCCATATTAGACTACATTTAAATGTGTTTCCCGAGCTTTTCCCAAGTAAGTACATTTAATTATTTTACAAGGTGGCAAATGTTGAGCATCAGTTGCTAATCGCAGGCGAAAACCTAGTTATGATGATATCCTTTTCATCAAGGCATATTGTCGTTTTCAGGAGGAGGGGCGATGTGTTTGACTGGACTAGAAATGGTGCTTAAAGGCATAGCATAGTTGCCATTTAATGACGTTGGGTGAAAGAAATGGCTTTTCGTTCACTTTACTTCAAGATCATTGCGTCGCGTTGTGGTAGAAGCTTCAATTGATAGATTACTATCTGTCATACTTACAATAAACACAATTTTACAGTAACGTTAGCCAGCTGGTAGGCTAAATATTAGCTTGCTAAGTGTAGCTTGCTAACATTGTTTCGTTAAATCGTGCTTACTGATCGCCATAGCAGTTCGGGTTTAGAGGTCAAATGTATAAAAAATCTAATTAGGAAGTTCTATTTGGATATAGCGTTTTGACATAGACAGGATGCGATGTCTTATAAGGCTGGTTTTCTTCTTTATGTCAAATCGGACATTTGAGCTGTATGTTAACGTTAAGCAATGCTTAACGGTAAGTTATGCGATGTTTATTTTTTTATTATTAACTTTTCGTTTAACGTCAGTTAAATCGATGTAATTTATTTGCGATGGATTGGGCGCCCGACTTGGCTAACTAATGTAAGACACAAGGCCGGCCTAAATAACAAAATATGGTCGTTTTTCATAGCAGAAACGGAAGCTTGAATTTGTACAGTAACGCGCTACTCAATATGTAGCTAGCAGCTTGCTAGCATTTAAGCCAAGTTGTATTGCTCAAGGAACATAACGTTAGCTAACAGCAAAATGGCTTGAGCTAGTGCCATCTCTCGCAGACCATTTTTCAATTCTTGAGTGCCGGAATGCATTGCCAAGACAGACAAATGAATGGATTCATGGTTCCTGGCCTAATGTTGAGCAGACGTCGTTGTTTAGGCTACTAACTGTGATTTCGAGGAACGGCAGTCAGTGTCATAAAAATGTCCTTGCAGAGTATCTAGTTAACGTTATCTGATTACAGTATGAAACCCATTGCCTCCCCGTTCTGTTAATGTTCACAAGCTGCTATGGTGTAGCTAATATTAAAATAGCTTATTGTGAAAATTGTGGACATAATTGAATATTAGCTGGACACATGTAAGGCAGTGATGAAATATGAGCTGTTCAGGGAAGTAAAACAGAGTTCTAAATCTAAATCGATTCAGATTACCTTCATTAACAAATATAGGTCCTGGTTTTTGTAGAAAAATGTGATTTGATTGGGTATACACTGGCACTCATTTCAGCTCCGGCCATTCAATCATTTATGACATTTAACTTCATGTTTGAGACATTTGTGGTTTCTGTTGTACCCAAATTGTTTAATTGGACTATTACAAATATAACCTTCAAACACCTTTTATTAGGGAAACATAAAGTGTACGTGTCGGGGACAACAGGTTGGCAGACGATCTGTTGTACATGCATCTTAACTCAGAAGCCTTATATATACCGATGGAATTGTGGTACATGGCTAACGTTACATACTAGTTTATTCATAGCCTATATTTTTTCTAGTACCATTTATTCAAAGCTCCATATTAACCGATTGAATTGTGGTATATGGTTACATAGC
This sequence comes from Conger conger, assembly GCF_963514075.1. Classification (NCBI taxonomy): domain Eukaryota; kingdom Metazoa; phylum Chordata; class Actinopteri; order Anguilliformes; family Congridae; genus Conger; species Conger conger. The sequence continues at coordinate 22,338,398 of NC_083774.1, forward strand.
CTGACATGTGCATGGAAGGCAAGTTCAAGAACCCCCCCCCCCCCCCCCAAAAAAAAAAAAAAACACACTTTTTGCCACATGCTACCCACTGCAACGCGTAGTTTTAGATTGAAGAGAAGGAACAACTCTCACGACAGCAATGGCCCCGAATGGCCCTAGACTAGTTCGAAACCAAAACACCGTTTCCAAGATACTATGGTTTGGCGGATGTCTATGTTGTGCAGGCACGGAGGCTAGCTGGTTAATGTTAGGCCCATTCGTCGTTACCTATGTAGTGTTAAAAATTGTATATTCCTTGTTTCAAAAAAGAAATAGGTGAAATTCAATCGTTCTCGCTTGTCGCTACAATTAGCCTGTAGTAGCCTACAAAGTTTTGGCCACAGAGGTAGTACCGTACCGTAAAACTAGAATCACTGTCGGAAAACGCCACGCATAGATTCAATAATTATGAAGTAATCCACTTGGGCTAGCCTATCTGAAAACAATTGGCAGCCTAGGGATTTCTGAGATGCCTGAATAAATGGTGTTGTTTTGTGTGAACGTAATGTAATGAGTTTGAAAATGATGCTGCAGAGTTTGACCCAGATTATAGTTGGTTGACGCATTGAGTACGTCACACTGCTTTTCACAGCATTCCCTTCACATCCGTTCTCCTGCCCCCTCTACTGTAAGAAAAGGAAGTAAAAAAAAAATAAAAAATAAAATGTACCATTGCTGGCAAGCTTAGAATTAGGTTTGTTTCATTTTTATACAGTCTATAGTTTGTATAGTGTAGTAGTAACATTTTCTGGGAAAACATTCAAAGACCTAGATGGCCAAATGCCCAAATGTATAATGTACAAAAAACGTATCGTTAAAATGGGAAAATAACATATGGAACTTGATCCTTTAATACACAGCGACAGAAGGGGAACTGATAGGCATATATGGTGCTCTATTTCTTGGTCGATAGTAGATAGTACTTTATGCCTTTACACTGTTCCAATAGACAAGGGTTGTAAGGTCAATTAGATCTGACTGAAGGAGGAGTGCGATTCGGTGATGTTCCTGGCCACACGAAGAGGCATTAAAGTGCTATATATTGTATTGTGTTTTTTTGGTATTGTAAAATGCTCTTTGAAAATGAATTTCCACTTAACAGCCCACCAAGTGCCCCTTTACCAAAGATGATTATTACTTTGGACAAGTGGTAACAGCAAGGACTTTCTTCCCATCCTAGGGACAAAATTGATGTTTTGATTTCTGAATACTTTGTGAGTCATTGCCTTCTCATTCTAGCCATCAACGCCCCCCACCCCCCGCCCCCATAAGTGTTTTAGAATGTGCATGGCAACAAGTCAGATTAGAACATTTTTTAAGGTGTTCTTCCATGTTCTCCACATTTCTATAGCAGATATTAATAGTGTTCTTTGCACTTTGTGTCAGAAAGCTCCATCCAGTCTGAGAAAAGGGGACTCATAAATATTAGAAAAGGCAGATAATCTAACACCTTGGGTGATGCAACTGGACTGCAGATGTTTAAAATTGACCTTTGTTAACGGACAGTTTGGCAAAAAATACATCAAAATGTGTTTTGACACAAAATACAAAACTCAGCACAAGTAAAAGCTTCAGAATAAGCTACCGAATACTTCCAAAAAAGAATCAAAATAAATAATATATTTTGTATTTTTAAAATGCAAAAATGAATGTCCTGAATAACATTATTATTAGTGAAAAGGCAAAGGTATATGCCATTTTTACATGCAATTTGCAGTTTGTTTTCTTCATAAATATTTGTCCATCTGGGCCAAATGGGAGAAGCTTTGTTTAACAAGAAAGTTCAGTGGTACATTACTAAGTAATGAGATTATATTGATCAGGGTCTGGTTTCCAGTAAGCTTTATAACTCTTGATAATCTTAGAGCCATTCAAAGTCAGTAGTAGTAGCCAATTGTTGCCACTAAGGTTTTCATAAAGAATAATGCACATGTTGGCCCATTCTTTTCAGAGGTGAGGGATTAATGAGCAAGCCAAGATGGTACATCTTCAGGCATTGTCAACCTTATTAAAATATAAAATAATTTATTGTAACAATAGTGATGGACAAATCAAGGCCAGTGGGATGCATCCACATTATCCTATTTCTGTATCATTGTGAGGATGCCTTATTTCTGAATGGTTAATAATACGCTATATTGCATTGGTTAAAGTGAGTCGGATGTCTGGATTACAAATACATGAAATGACAAAGATGGAATAAAGCAAATTTTAGTTTTAAATAAAACTAAAATGACAAAATACTGATTTGAAAATACATGTAATGGAACAGCTGCCCCTCCCTGTTTAGAGAAAACAGGTCTGAGCATTGTGGATTCATCTTATTTTTTCTATTTTATTTATTTATTTATTTTGGATGAAAAATATGTTTGGGTAATAGAGGACTCATATCTGCTGCCATTTTGCTTTCTAGTCCAGTGACAAATATATATGTTTTTTTGTGCGGAAAGCAAAGATGTTACACTGTTGATAGCTAGAGCCTTTGTGTTGTGGTGTGCGAAAAGACCGGATTTTAATGGACAAATTTATATGAAATCTGGAATTTCTACATAATGCAGGTATATTTGTTGTGTTATTCAGTCAGGCCATCTTCTAGGAGGGATGTGAAAATATTTTTATGGGAAAGTGAAAAGTGTGCTACTACCTCGCAGTAACATGTTTTAGACCAGCGGCCGTGGAGATGACCGAGCCTGCTGGGTGAGTTCACCATCCCCCAGAACAGCTTGCTGCTCGCCCTGTATTACCCCGCGCTGCCTTGTGCGTTATTTTCTAGCTGCTACACCAGTTTTGCATATGTAGGTTCATCCCCATCTAAATATTAAATAAGTAGGTGCATTTGGCATAATTATAGCCTAGCCTGCAGTGCTTAGTCAGAGATCATGGCCTGTTCATTGGAAACCCTGGCTTTACTCCAGTAAAGTCAATAACATATCATAGCATGACAAAGAAATCTTCTAAAAAACTGCTAAATGGTGCTGCGGTATAGGACCAGAGGGCTTGCCCAATCATTGCCTGTTTAGTTGTTGTTTTTGGATGCGTAAGTGCATGAAAAGCAAACTCCAGTCCTATTTACAAGACTCTTCCGCACTCACACATACTTGCACGCCTTGTCTAGCCGGTAGCATTGACGACAGCTAGATCTTTCCCGACGCGTGTTGCGTACATAGTACATTTTGTGTACGTAATTAAATGTAGCCTTGGGGTAATACAGAGTTGAGACATGCTCACTGGTCCAACAAGCTTATATCTGGCACATTTAGTCGTTAGTAGAGTGTAGGTAATGCTTAGTTTGCCAGTCTGAATTAACACAGTCCTGGGATGTGTATTTTGGGCAAACAAAAAATATGGTCACGCTGTATTTGGGTATTTTGATATTATTGCATATTACACTCATACCCAGTCGAAATAGGTCATAATGTACAAAAAAAATAAGAAAAACAAACTTGGTTGAGAACTTGCCGCATTCTATCCGCACTTGAATGCTAGTTGTGATGTAAAAATGACTATGTAGTGTTTCCACTGTGTAGTATGGTCGTTTTGAGTACGCAAAAGGTGTCCGGATGTACTGTGCTCTACAGCAATGTTAGAAATGACATACTCGCATACTACGAGAGAAGTAATATGAGTATGTAGCATGTCTCCACTGCATAGTATGTGCATTAAAATGACACATATACGATAGTAACAAACATTTCTGAGTATACAGTGGAGCTTACTCAATGGTCAAGAGATGCCCCGTAATTCATCGCAGCTGTGTTTCCATCATCTGAGCAACCAATCATATTGTGTGATTGCAAGGAATCATTTTTGATGGAACTACTATGACAGCAGCACGACCACCAAGCTTCTAAAGGGATAGTTGGGATTTCTTTATACCGGTACTTACATTGGAGGCTCCTGCTTGTGAGCTGTAAGTTACAGTGGAATGGAAGGGGGCCTTCATGCCTGCTCCACTGTTCACCTTCAGTGAACAGAATCCCTCACGACTTTCATAATGCTCAAATCAAATTACTGCTAAATCTGTTCATGTATCATTTTCTATAGAAGTTGCAGTGCGCAGCACGATTCATGCTAACGTGCGATTGTGTGTGCTAGTACGGTTTTGAAGCATACAGAAATCTCAAATGAGGGGGAAAAATAAGAAATAGAACCACCACACATTCAGTAGAAGAGTGTAGTTTGGCAGAACCATGGGAATTGTTGTGAAGTGTGATCAGTGTTATATCAAACTGAAACTCTTTAACATGCTTAGTCAGAGATCATGGCCTGTTCGTTGGAAACCCTGGCTTTACTGCTGTAAAGTCAATGACATATCATAGCATGACAAAGAAATCTTCTACTCCATAACTGCTAAATGGTGCTGCGGTATAGGACCAGAGGGCTTGCCCAATCATTGCCTGTTTAGTTGTTGTTTTTGGATGCGTAAGTGCATGAAAAGCAAACTCCAGTCCTATTTTACAAGCTTCATGTACAAGACTCTTCCGCACTCACACATACTTGCACGCCTTGTCTAGCCGGTAGCATTGACGACAGCTAGATCTTTCCCGACGCGTGTTGCGTACATAGTACATTTTGTGTACGTAATTAAATGTAGCCTTACAAGTTGCAGTGCGCAGCACGATTCATGCTAACGTGCGATTGTGTGTGCTAGTACGGTTTTGAAGCATATAGAAATCTCAAATAAGGGGGAAAAATAAGAAATAGAACCACCACACATTCAGTAGAAGAGTGTAGTTTGGCAGAACCATGGGAATCGCTGTGAAGTGTGATCAGTGATATAACAAACTGAAACTCTTTAACGGGCATGCTTTGACTGTATGCAGAACGCACACTTTTAGCAAAGCTGTGCAGGGTTCTCAAAAAATACTGAATAGTAGTGCATAACATGTTCACATGTGGAGGTCGTTTTTGAGGATGTTTATATAGTGCACAGTAGTTCATTTTCAAAGTAGCATTCTTCCAAATTTCTTTATTATGTAAAAATAAATCATACTTTGCTTGTGGTGGGGATCTGGCTAGTGTGTAGGACACTTCAGTAAGTCCTATCCCTGTTGGAGGTAGATCTCAGAAAGACTTTATGGAGAGTTTAGGAAAATTAGCAAACTACTTCAGTGGTGGAAAAATCACATAAAATCCTCAGGAGTCACACTATAGCATCTGGAAAATACCAAAGCAGCAACAAGGTTTCCTCTCTTTTGTGTGAAAATCAGGAGAGGAAGGTATGATTTGTAAACACACTTTTTCAAACATGCCCTGAAGCTCATTTATAATATGAATAATGTAGGAAGTTCAACAGCAAGCAATAAAAGACGTTACTGCTTGTCCGATTTTTGTTATTTTTAGCTAAATCTGTCCGTTTGCACTGATTTAACTGCTGGCACATTGACTGGTATTCATTGTTCCTTTGAGTAAATTAATTAAACTCCCCCTCTGTGTTCTATCTTCTCTTTACCTTCTGAGCTTACAACTGCCTATTCATAATGAATTTGTCTTGTTCCTTCTGTGCAATTCCACTACAGATGTGAAATATCTATGCATTAGACCCCCACCCTCCCGCAAAAAAAACAAACAAAAAAACAACAGGCAAAGAAAATGACTCCATGTTTGTGCTTATAGAGAAGACCCCTTTGCGTTACTCTCTCTCTCTCTCTCACACACACACACACACACACACTGTCCTCCTCAGAGACACACACACACACACACACACACACACACACACACAGTGGTTTTTACAGAGCTGCGGGATGAGCAGTGTGTTGTTGCTGGCCATGAGGGGCCCCCTCTCGGGGAGGCAACAGCACAAAGATGAGGCCCCATGCTTAAAGCGGCTGGAATGAGCGCAATGTAATCCGGAACTGCTGTAAATGGCATGTTTTGAAGAAAGTCTGCTTGGTATCCTGGCAACCAGAGTTTAGCCTGTCAATTTGGCCGAGTGACAGAAGCACTGGGCGTGTGTGTGTGTGTGCAATCGAGCGTGGGCGTGTGTGTCTGTAGGTGTGTCCGTTTAATGGAAAGGAAGAGCTGATTCTAAGAAGCAGTATCAGGTTCTGGGCCCAGGTCAAAAACTTGGAGGCGTTTCTCCGGCGACTTCCACGTGGAGCTGGAATGCCTCGCGCTCGTGCACAGACCTGGCTCAGCCTGTTAGACCGCCGTCTGCGTAGCCCTGTGCTGAGCCTCATACGCGGACAGGGTTCAGATGGATGTGGGTGGAAATTGCAGAAGGGCATCTGTTCCTCGGTAAATGCAGACACTGGGATATCGTAGTGCGAGAATCCATTGTTGGTTTTTATGGTGGTTTTGTAATTTCTGGATGAATGGAAGTATCTAATTCGGTTGGATAAAAAGGCAATTTCAGTGACAATGGAATGTTCCACAGGGTGTTAAATTGGAGAAATCTCTGAACAAGAAAATTGCTAAATCGGTTCAGCAGTGAAGACTTTTAATTTTTTAACGCAGTGGCCTGTACAACAGGCGTTTCATTTCTTGGAATGAGTCACTCTTCCTGCATAATGTGAGTACTTTTACAAAAATGGATTACATTAAGATTCTGCTGTACACAATTTTTAGCCTGCTCTAGCTGCACATTTCCTTGTTTCGAGATCCTACAGCTTTAATCCTCCCCAAGCAATACTGATATTACTAAATAAGTGGGAGGTCCAATTACATTTACATTTTAATAAAAATAATTAAATTGTCTCTGTATTTCCAGTGAATGAATGTCTCCTGCTGACATGTTACAGTAGTGTGTTGTAGATCATTCCGTAGCTGAATGTGTCGGAGGTGGCCAGGGCGGCCTGTAGCGTAGTGGTTAAGGACACGCAAGGTCGGTGGTTCTAATCCCGGTGTAGCTCCAGGGGAGGATTGTCTCCTGCTTAGTCTAATCAACTGTACGTCACTCTGGATAAGAGCGTCTGCCAAATGCCAATAATGTAATGTAATGTAATGTGTATCGGGATTTCATGCCCTATGACTGTCCGCTTTGTTGGAAAATGTAAGGATGCTCAGATGGAGTTTCGTCCTTAAAGACAAGCTGAAACAGAAGTTAGAGCAGAAGTAGCTTCTGCAATATGACGTATACATGAGTGAAACATCTTTCAGGGGGAATTTGTGAAAGGCGGGGGGGAGGTCTATTTGAAAAGGATGTTGATTGGGGGGGAAAACCCTCTAATCAAGACCTTAATAAAAAGCAGGGTTTCAGGGGTAATCTGTATGGGGCAGGCCCAGAAAACATTAACCCCCCCCCCCTCTCTTTTCAGACTACAGAGACCAGTGAGATGCTTTGAGAACGACTGTATGAACATTTGTGGTGAGTGTCGTCCTGTGCCACTTCAAAGCCACGTGGTCTGTTTGAAGTGGGTTTTGTTTGCAGATACTGCTTTTACCACTGTTCCATATACTGTGTGCTAAATACACTCATTGAGCACTTTATTAGGTATTTATAAGACTTATTTATTAGATGTATTGGTCTTCTTCTGCTGCTGTAGCCTACTTAGAGATTTGACATGTTGTGTTTTCAGAGATGCTCCACTGTGGTAATGTGTGGTTATTTGTGTTAGTGTCAACTTCCTGTCAGCTTTGACCCATCTGGCCCTTCTCTGACCTCCTTCATTAACAAGGCATTTTTACTCGGTGAACTGCTGCTCACTGGAGGTTTTTTGTTTTTCGCACCATTCTCTGCAAACTCTAGACTGCATACAAATCCTTGGAGATCAGCAGTTTTTGAGATATTCAAACCACCCTGTCTGGCACCAACAATCATTCCATGGTCAAAGTTACTTAGGTCGTCCCCTTTTTGACATTTGGTCTGAAAAACATGTGAACCTCTTGACCATTTCTGCATACTTTTATGCATTTAGTTGCTGTCACATGATTGGCTGATTAAATATTTGCATTAAAAAGCTGGTGTACAGGTCTACCTAATAAAGTGGTCACTGAGTGTGTACTGGCCATTTAATTCACCACTGTAATGGCCTGCGTGATGCGTTCTCCTAATTGGGGAAACTTGCAGTTCTACACATTATTCTACTATTCTTCTTGCTTGTTCATGCAGCTAGACTGAACTCATTTTACTTTCACACAATGTCCACTTGTACAAAGGATCTGATTTTGGCTATCAATTTACAGAATCAGTTATTACCAGTTAAATGTCAAAACTATAAAGTTTTATCATTAATATGGTCAAATTGCAAAATACGTTTTGCACAAATTAGTTGTGAATCACAGGACAAGTGATTCATCCAAATGAAGACAGAATGGCTTTACTATTATGATAGCTTTGCTAATATCCAATAAATCATTCTGATAATAACCATGGACAGTGTTAGAGGATATACATTTTATTCCTTTAAACCAGATAATTCAGGTAGACTGTATTTTTGCCTTTACATTTACATCAGTCAGTGCATGAAAATGAGTTTGTTTTCCTTGTTAGCTGGGCTGGCTATAGTTGAAGAGCAATAAGAGTCGATGAAGGTGGTGCATTGTTGACTCTTCACTTGCTTGGTGGACATTTTGAATTTGATTGACCACGTTTGCGTAATAAAAGTGAAGAGCCCAACAAAGCCCTACCCTAACTGATTTTGCTTGGTGGACCTTTTGTTCAGGTGTGCAATTTCAGGTAATGGTGTGTTGCTTCACCAGCCTACATGTTTGTGGCACAAGTCATTCTTGGTGGCCTAGTGCTTGTTATAATTTTTGGGTTGACTGGGGAAAAAATTAAAATCCTAAATTATAGCATACAGTTGGATATGAACTCAAGTTATTCTGGATTTCCACACTTTATTCCAGTTGGACATATGTTCTGGTGAAGAAAAGTACATCTGAGGTCCCCATCTTGCTCACACCACCATGTCTGTTAATACTGTCCGAATACTCTCATTATGTCTTAAAATAATAATAGCTAGTGGCATGTGGTGTCTATAGCTTGGAGTATCGACTGAGTGCTGTCACTTTGCTGGCTGGCATCTTCTCTTAATTGTGATTGGCAATGTGTGCTACAGGGGTTATTATTTGTGCCATTCCACACAGTTCATTCATACGCAAAGAAAAATGATCATTTCTGAATGATACAATGGTGAGGTATTGCACATGCTCTGTGCAGATATGAAATATGACCCACAGGAGGAGCTTGTCTTGCTGTGTGTACATTACCAATGTCTTTGCTCATAGATGATCTAATGGCAGACCAAAGAATGGACATTTCTTCAACAATGAACGAGTTCATGTCCCCCGGCTCCACCGACCTGATCAGCAGCTCCATCAACCCCCCGGGGATGGACTACACCCGCAAGAGGAAGGGCAGCTCTACAGACTACCAGTAAGCCAACCCTGCCCCGCTCACAGCACCGCTCCATCCACCGCTCCATCCACTGCTCCATCCACTGCTCCATCCACTGCTCCATCCACTGCTCCATCCACTGCTCCATCCACCGCTCCATCCACTGCTCCATCCACCGCTCCATCCGCTCACAGAGGCCTGCAGCGTTCAAAAGAATGGATTGTCTATTGTCTGTTTTGGCACAAATCAAAAAAAAAATTATCTCTGAAATGTATTATGCCTTATTAATGTACACACATTTACATTACTGCAGCATGGCCATCTTACTGGAGTGCAGAGAAAAGTTGAAATCTAAACTGCAAATTGAATCTTTTTGTTAGAAAAGAGGATGAAACTGTCAGCTGGCATGCAGTTTAAATAAAAACTGATGAAATTGTAACAAATTCATTTTCTTGCCTTTTCAGAATTGATGGATTTTCTTTTGAGTAAGTATCAACACAATTTCCATTTGCACTCCCAATTTCTCAAATGATTAAAATGTCATGAGTTTGTAAAGGGCTGCATCTATTCCCAAACTCTGTGCCATGGCTTACCTTCACCTTCGTGATGCCAGGCAGCTGTCTGACCAAAGAGCATCTGCTTGTGTGTGGATCCTCAAGCCCACCTGCCATTTTAAGTGCTAGAGAACGTTCTGCTCTTTCTCTAGAAAAAATGCTTTGTTTCCCCTCAGATCACAGGCAGCAGGGCTGAGATTCCTCATTCCCAGGTTAGGATGTGTGTTAGGCTGTGTGTGTTTCACTCTCAGGGTCTGTACGTATGTCTGCTGAACTAAAAAAGAAATACTCTGGCCCTAACTGAGAGTTTAACCAAAGGGAACTGGCTCACTGATATTTAAACACATGCCACTTGCACTTGTGTTTAACAGTAATGATTGAATTATTGATTATAAAAAAAGTATCTTTTGATATGAGGTGTAATCTCCAGGTGGGATACAGGGGCAATAACCCCTCTAATGATCATAAATGGGCAGTGCATCCCCCAATAAAATTCTTTATTTATGCTTTATCCCCCTGCATTGTGAAACTAGCCCCCGTGAGGTCCATTTGTCTAGGGGAGAAGTAGAGAAGTGTAAACTGTAGCAGTCATTGGTGAAGAGAGTTGAAATAATAATAATGGCACAGCTTTGAATGTGTTTTAATAAATCTTACTGTAATAATTATAATCTAGCTATGATCAGGAAAAGTTTCAATGTAGCTGTTTTATTGCGTATAAATACAGATAGCGACTGATTATTTTTGTTTGTGTGCTTGTGTTAATAACGGTTAAAATCAAGCTGGCTGCTGATCGCAAAAAATTGTTCGTTTTCTCTCAACTTATAGAGCGGTCACAAGAGAAGGGAGTATATAAGGCTTTATAGGGCTTTTAGACTGGGAGCTCGCCTATACACAACTACACTACTATTATGGACAAGTTGCTAACGTGGTTTTTGGGGCATTTTTTGGTATGTGAAGATTCTGTGATGCACCATGAAAAGTAAATATAGAGGGAAACGTTTGAGCATTTGAAGTATGCAAAATAACTGGTAACGTGTAAAGAAATAAAAACAACTTTTTCCAGAAGTAAGCAGTTTCCACTGGGGTTTCCATTTTTTACTTTATTAAAGCACACAGCCATGCGTACAGTTTCACTTGCAGCTGCAAACAAAGCACTCCCTGTAATGGGAAGTAGTGGACTCTGGTTGGAGTGTGATGTTAACATACATGAATTATAATATACTGGACACTGAGAGACGTGGTGGTTCTTTATTTATGTTTTACCTTTAACTATTAAATGTAATTCAGATTTAAATGGTCTTCATAAGCTGGGGATATATAGGCCTACATCAGTATGTTTGGATATTTTTCCACCTTAATACTTGAAAGAGCCATTTAATAGCCTATTTGTAAATATTACCTACAGGAATGCTCACTTCAACCTCTCCAGTGTTGAACCCAACGTTACACCCTTGAGTTTCACCCTAAATATTGAGTAAATGAGTTGGCAAGCCAGCAGGAGCGTAGAGGAGACTGCTGGAGACCTTATTGGGTAGTATAATGTACTTTGAATACATCCGATTTTTAGTATTTCCTTTCCATTATAGTATACATTACCTTGAGGCCTTGAACCTTGTAGTGCCTTGAAGTTTGTATATTTTGAAAACACCCATTTTGGAGTTATTACCATCATAATTTCAATAGAAAATGATACCCAGTCCGATGATGCTGATGTTCTAACAAAGGAACTATCGATCCCCAGTTGGTACAATAATGTTACATCTTATTGTGTATACTGTGTGAGTTTTAAGACTATGACATAAGATTTGAAATTGTGGAAATTTCATGGAATATTGTTCAATATATTATGGCTCACAAGCTTATTTCATTTGTTGCTGGTTTCTGCATGATGGTTTCTGTATACTTAACTCAGAATAAACAGATTATAAGAAAGTTGCTCAGTTTTGAGATGGTAAGAAAATATTGGTTGGATATCTTTTGTGTGTAGAATGCTTTTTACCAGCATTGTACATGCATTTTATGTCTCAGTGTGGTATGACCTTTCATTTGTATTGAATTATCCAGGACCTGTCATTTTAGATGGATGGCAGAGTTTGAATGTTTGGAGCTGTGAATGTTGTTTTTGTACACCCATGACCCATGTATGACCCTTGTCTTTGTGCCATGCACATAAATCTGTCCTCGTCAGTAACCTGAAAAACAAGCTTTAGTGTATGTTTGTCAGTTTCGGAGGACTAACCATGTCTTTTTTTGCAGGGATAGCATGGACACTGACAAGGATAAGCAACTGGGAAGGTATGTCTCGTTATGTTTGTAAGCTGCATTACGGTGACCAGTTCTATTCACACTGCAGTGTGGTGACCAGTTATATTCACACACTGCAGTGTGGTGACCAGTTATATTCACACACTGCAGTGTGGTGACCAGTTATATTCACACACTGCAGTGTGATGACCAGTTATATTCACACACTGCAGTGTGGTGACCAGTTCTATTCACACACTGCAGTGTGGTGACCAGTTATATTCACACACTGCAGTGTGGTGACCAGTTATATTCACACCAGGGAGCGAGATTCACTCACCAGGGACCTGTTCTGGCTAATTGGATGCCCACAGTCAGCCAAAGCTGCACATAAAGTGTGTCTCTGGACTGAAAGCAGGAGATTCACTCAGTAACCTGAAAAATACAAACATTTTGTGCATTGGACTGTAATTACGGGTGAATCTGTGTGTGCTGCAGTATTCCACAAACCTGTTTGATCCATTCATGTCTGAGAGAGTCTGTAAAGCTGCCTGTGTTCCTGTTTGTGAATGGAGAGATCAAAAGGCCCTGCCCCGTCCAGTATGTCAATAACTCGGATCATCCCACACAATCCTTGCTTATCCCACTTTCTTCCTCTCCAGGGACTGCGCTGAGCAGGGCCGGATAAAGAACGCCAGGTACCCTGAGCCCATCCCAATCCCGTTTCCATGCTCAGTAAAGTTTTTGGATGTGAGACATAACTTGTGTTTCTGTGGGTCCTGGTGCCACAGACGGCATCCTTCCCTCTAGGGAATGTTTCTGTAGTATTTCAGGGCTTTGCTCGGTAACAATAACTAAGACGGCGGTTGTGCTAAGTGCTAAGATCGCTTGACCCACACACTGGCACTCATGCAGGCTGTAGACTTTAGCCCGCTGTCATGCTGAGTGCTAACTGCTGCGCTCGCTGTTCCTGGTCACAGGGAGGCTCACAGTCAAATCGAGAAGAGGCGGCGTGACAAGATGAACAGCTTCATCGACGAGCTGGCGTCGCTAGTACCCACCTGCAACGCCATGTCCCGCAAGCTGGACAAGCTAACGGTGCTGCGTATGGCCGTGCAGCACATGAAGACTTTACGAGGTGAGGGAGCCGCTCCTTCACCGAGAGCAGGACACCCACGCTCGTCAGAGAGCGAGCGATACTCACCGTCTCGCTGCTTCTCTTTTAAGCGTGTGTGGTGGCTTGCAGCCATTAAGTAAATATTAGAGGGGTTAGAAGGTCCAGGTTTTAGTGTTGATAGTAGTAGCTGGTAGAGTGCCAGTAATTTGCTTTTCTTTTCCTTTTGATTTTATTTCGGGTTAACGGTGTTGCTTTTCCTGCTCTAAAAGTCAAGATCGCAGTGCAAAGATCAATGGTCATTTGGGGGGAGAAACGCAATAAAATATAAATGATTGTTTTTTTACGTATACAGACAAGTTTAAAATTGTTTACCCAGGTGCTGCTAATCCCTACACTGAGGCAAACTACAAACCAGCGTTCCTCTCAGATGATGAACTAAAGCACTTAATATTGAGGGTAGGTCACCTATGCTGGCATTGCATCACCTCTGCACGGCAGCAGACACACACATGACCACTGACCCTTGACCCCGCTGAGCCTCTCCTCTCTCCAACAGGCTGCTGACGGCTTCCTCTTTGTCGTTGGCTGCGATCGTGGGAAGATCCTCTTTGTGTCAGAGTCTGTTTACAAAATCCTAAACTACAGCCAAGTAAGTCTCATGAAATGTAAAGCTCTGAATTTCTTTTTTTATTTCCATTTCCTTTGACCAAAGTCTGGTTTGCAGATCATTTTGCTTTGGATTTAAATGAGCGATGGGTTTGAGTTAGCTATATCTTTAAGTTGGATATGGGCTTAATGGTGGATAATATAAATTAGCTGTGTTTAAGTTAACTATGGGTTTAAGTTCGCTATGGGGATTCGTTACCTTTTTTTCATACTTATGCAAGTTGCCTGGTTGGGCAAGTTGACAAGAAATCTACTACAAGTAATCCATTACATTTTGGAATTGAGTCTACTACAAACAAGTGCCAATGTCTCTTCTCAGAACGACCTGATTGGCCAGAGTCTGTTCGACTATCTGCATCCGAAGGACATCGCCAAAGTGAAGGAACAGCTGTCCTCATCGGACACAGCGCCCAGGGAACGGCTCATCGATGCCAAGAGTAATGTATCCCAGAATATCTCAGGTTACACTCCATCCCTGGGGGAGCAGGAACGGACTGTGCCCAGTGGAGGGAACACAGTTAATCAGGCTCCTCGGAGCATGCCTCCCTCTCTCTCAATCTCTCACATACACACATACACATACACACACACACACACACACACACACACACACACACACACACACACAGCTCGGGTGAGAGGGAGTGTGTGCTATAGTTTATTCAATATATAGAAACTGCTAAGCTAAGGAATTGTGATGAATTATGGAGAGAGAAGTGTAGTTTGCTGCAGACAGTTATTGCAGCAGTTATTGCAGCAGATACCATGATGTAACTTAGTTCAGTAAAGAGTAACCCTCACAAGCACTGTATCAGAGATGTAAGCAGTGTGGAGGTACTGTAATACGGATCCAGGTACAATAGGAATGCAGTTACACTAAGAGCAATAGAGGTAGCAGCATAGTCATATTAATGCCTGTGTGTCTCTAGCTGTAGTCATGGTAGGGTGTGTGTGTCCAGCTGTAGTTTTAGTAAGGTGTGTGTGTGTGTGTGTCCAGCTGTAGTTTTAGTAAGGTGTGTGTGTGTGTGTGTCCAGCTGTAGCCATGGTAGGGTGTGTGTGTGTCCAGCTGTAGCCATGGTAGGGTGTGTGTGTATGTCTCCAGCTCTAGTCATAGCAAGGGGTGTGTGTCCAGCTGTACTCATAGTAGTGTGTCTCTGTGTTTCCAGCGGGTCTCCCGGTGAAGACGGACATCGCGCCAGGCCCATCCCGGCTCTGTTCCGGTGCGCGCCGTTCCTTCTTCTGCAGGATGAAATGCAACAGACCCTCCGTAAAAATGGAGGACAAGGAGTTCCCCTCCACCTGCTCCAAAAAGAAAGGTAGATCCTCCTCCTGCTCAATAAAGAAAGGTAGAACCTCCTCCTGTTCCATAAAGAAAGACCCTCCTCTCTCCCGTGCCTGACCTTGTAGGGAGTGTTTCCCAAGGAGTTCCTCATACTCTTCCAGTTTGTGCGAGGAGACGTAAATCAGCACTTATGTAAAACCTCTGCTTGGATGCTACTTCGCTTTAGCGTCGTTGAGGTTACAGTATGGATCTGTTATTAACCTGGGAGCGCGCAGAGTAAAGCTATGTTTCACACGGGGAAGATGAGATTGTATTTCTGTAACTGGAGGCTGACCGCAGCATGACCGCGTGTGTGCATTTCTCTCACCTGCAGCCGACAGGAAGAGCTTCTGCACCATCCACAGCACAGGCTACCTGAAGAGCTGGCCACCCACCAAGATGGGCCTGGAGGAGGACAACGAGCCCGACAACGAGGGCTGCAACCTCAGCTGCCTGGTGGCCATCGGCCGGCTGCACCCCCACATCGTCCCCCAGTCCAGCCACGGAGACATCCGCGTCAAACCCACCGAGTACGTCTCGCGCCACGCCATCGACGGCAAGTTCGTCTTCGTGGACCAGAGGTGAGGCCGCCCAGACTCAAATTCAAATGACGCATTTGAATTCAAATTCACATCCAAGCACGCTTTCAGT
Source organism: Conger conger (assembly GCF_963514075.1). NCBI lineage: Eukaryota > Metazoa > Chordata > Actinopteri > Anguilliformes > Congridae > Conger > Conger conger. The sequence continues at coordinate 22,354,271 of NC_083774.1, forward strand.
GTCCTCTCGGCAAGCAGTTCACAGGAACATATAATGAAAGAACGTGTCATTATTCATACTGCAGATGCTGCACTATGGAGTGCTGGATATGCTTATTACAAGATATTTCTATGCAGGAATTAGGGGAACTGGTGACTGTGGGGTTTGTAAGGGTTATGTACAGCGTACAATGCATCTCTGTATATTGGGTCAAAGGATAAACACGCTTAACATACAAGCTTTGTATGCAAGTCTGGCTCTGTATGTAATTGCCGGTGTAGGCAGGTCCCACCAGTGTGTTGCAGTCGGGGGGCATTGCAGACCTTTCCCCACCATGGTGTTGAAATGAAGAAATGAAGAAGAGTGAGGTCTTTACTGAGAACTGTGTGGGCAGCTCAGCCCCCAGAGCAGGCAGCAGGCCCCAGTGTGGTCATTTTCCAAATTTAGCCTGAGGGAGAAGCATTCCAGCTCGGGGGCTGGGGGGGAACCGGGGGGGAACCGGGGGGTAGACGGGATTCAGCTCTGTTCCTCCCCTCACCCTGCAGACCTCACTGTGTGCTGCTCGTGTGATTGACAGTACACACTTAGGCTCCAGTATCCTACATTTACACACGGTGGTAATGGACTGGTTGTCCATTTGCCTTTTTGTATCTGAATGGCAGTGTCTCCAATGTGCCATTTGGAGCAGTTTGACGTCATTGATAACTTTTTGGGAATTTGTTTAGTGAATGTGGATTTTTCATGCGTACACTAATGCAGGTCGCATGGTCTTGTCTCTGCCTCAGGGCCACGGCGATTCTTGCCTACTTACCCCAGGAGCTCTTGGGGACGTCTTTCTATGAATATTTCCATCAGGACGACATCGGGCACCTGGCGGAATGCCATAAACAAGGTACCTGTTCTTGTACCTGTGCACTGTGACTGTACCCATGCAGAGATCATATGCTGCTCTGAGGATTGGGCTCCACTGTGTGGGTAGTGGGGTGCGGGAGTTCAGTCATATAGCTGTACTCCCACAGGAGCGAGGCCCATTCACCCTTTCTCCAACTCTTAAGCACCGCACCAGAAAACCTCCCTGTACAAGCCGGCTTGGCTCACAGACAGGATTTATCTTGCAGTATTTTACTGCTGCTTTCAGGCAATTTATATTGCTTTAAATATACTGTACTGGTAAGATATGACTCCATACCTGGCATTGGAGTTATGTAGGGGCTGAGACTCCAGTTGAAGTGAAAGGGGGGGGGGTTGTGGGCTCTGAGGCGATGATGTGGCACTCAGTGGACCCTCTCCTGTGTGCAGTGCTGCAGATGAGGGAGAAGATCAACACAAACCTGTACAAGTTTAAGGTAAAAGATGGATCCTTCATCACGCTGCGCAGCCGCTGGTTCAGCTTCATGAACCCCTGGACCAAAGAGGTCGAGTACATCGTCTCCACCAACACCGTAGTCTCGTAAGTCCCTGTGCCTTCACCCACACAAACCCCTTACGATGTGCTGCAGACTCATTTCCATTGATGGACTGACTGATGTAAATATAAGGACAAAAATATAGCCGACCTGAATCATCTGGTTTAACAAGGAATAAAATGTCTCTGCTCTAACACTGTCAGAATGATTTATTGGATATTAGCAAAGCCATCATAATAGCAAAGCCGCTCTGTCTTCATTTGGGTGACTAATTTGTCTGCTGTGATTCACTACTAATTTGTTCAAAATGTATTACTTTGTTTTGCAATTTGACCGTATTAATGATCAAACTTTATAGTTTTGACATTTAACTGGTAATAACTGACTCTGTAAATTGATAGGCACATCAAAGCCAAAAGCAGATCCTCTGTACAAATGGTCATAGTGTGAAAGTAAAATGAGTTCAGTCTAGCTGCATGAACAAGCAATGTGTAGAATAATGTGTAGAACTGCAAGTTTCCCTAATTAGTAGGAGAAGCTCCTGGGAAAATGTCAAATGCATCACGCAGCCAGTGCACTCTCAGTGGCCACTTTATTAGGCAGACTTGTTGATTACAAGTCTGATTGCACCAGCTTGTTGATGCTAATATTTAATCAGCCAGACATGTGACAGCAACTAAATGCATAAAAGCATGCAGACGTGGTCAAGAGGTTCAGCTGTTTTTCAGACCAAATGTTAGAGAATGGTAACAGTAATGCAAATAACCATGCATTACAACAGTGGAATGCAGAAGAGCATCTCTGAACACACAACACGTCAAACCTCCAAGTGGATAGGCTACAGCAGAAGAAGACTTAATAAGTCTAAAATACCTTATTAAGCGCTCACCGAGTGTACGTCATAGTGCTATCGCTGTGTCAACAAAATGTGAACATTACCCTCACATGCAACTTTTAGTGCCTGAATGTAGTTATTCTCCACCAATAATTGACAAAAAGTTTTAACAGAACTGTTAACTGTTGACAAGTTATTTAACCAAAAAGGAAAATAAAAATGCAGAATTGTCTTGCATATACTATTTACTGTACCTGGCTGCATAACGACATGTTAGTGTGAACATTTTATTTTAAAGTGGAGACAACACTTTTGTAATAATCACTGTAATTGTCCACTGTGGCACTACGTTACCACAGCCACAGTTCTTTATATTTCCATCAAACACATGAACTGATTCTGAGTAACACTATTACACTATGTCCTGTAATCTTCATTTGAGTGTATTTTGGGGCTGTTGGGTGCTTTAGCGGGGGGGGATGTGAGGACTTGCTGAGGTATTTGCCCTCTTGCAGGGGAAGCTCCCTTGACGACCCCAGCTACCCCCAGCTCGCTGCCTCCCCCCAGAGCATGGACAGCGTACTGACAGCCGGAGACGGTAAATTCCTCCCATACCGGTTTATAATCTCCTGTCAGAAAGCTGCTTAAGGATTCAGCATTCAGTACATATACATCGCTAGAATCATCAGATTGTTGTGCATAACATTTACATAATTAGAACTCCCAGGCATTGGTTGCTTTAAATGATCATTTGGAAAGATAAATGTGATATATGAACGTGCTTAATAAGTGTAAGGTTGTCATTTTCTTCTAAATAATATTTCATTAGATTGTAACAAGTGTTGGCACACTTCTCTGTGTGCTCGTATCTACCCATCAATAGGATGTTGTATTAGTTATGTTATTACCATGATATTAGTGTGTGAAGGTGATGATTGTACTTATTGCATTGGTTGCATGGGATGATGTGTTTTAGTACATTAGCCTGTGGTGCTATGTGATGTGTGTGTAATTACCATGGGACAGTATGATAAGCTGGTTTGTTTTTAGGAGCCGGGAAGCGGGCGCTCCAGACCGTGCCAGGTATCCCAGGGGGCACGAGGGCAGGGGCGGGGAAGATTGGCCGCATGATTGCAGAGGAAGTGATGGAGATCCAGCGGTGAGAAAGCACACTTCCTGTTATAACCACACTCCTGTTATAACCACACTCCTGTGACCTCTTTGTTGTAATTACATGGCTATGTTGTAAACACACACCTATCAGTCTATGGCCCATCTGTAATGACCATATGCCCCTGACTCCTTAGTACACCTAAAATTCTGCTGTTACAACCACATGCATGCAGCTAATGTAACCATACAATTTTGAACAACATCTTTTACTACCAAACACCTATGAGCATTTGCAGTATGGTAAGAATGTATGCCCCTTGACCTAGAAACTGGAAGGTGTAGTTCTAAATTATCTTGCGTCAATACCTGCTGCAATAAAATAAAAGATGTTGTTTTCAAGTTTGCCAGTGCGCTGTTGTTCTGGTTTAAATGATGGTCTTTGTGTATGCGACAGAATTCGAGGCTCATCTCCCTCCAGCTGTGGCTCCAGCCCCCTCAACATCACCAGTACGCCCCCTCCTGACACCTGCTCCCCAGGAGGAAAGAAGGCAAGTTCCCCCAAACCTTTGCCTCCCCGAGCAGGAAGTCTACATTCCCCGTTCAGTACCTCAGAACTCCCCCAGGCCCCCTTCTCCATTCTATACTCAGAAAGCTACAGTCCCAGCCTGTGCGGAGAACACTGCAAACCCAGTCAGGGAATGCGGCCATTGGGCTTGTAGCAAAGGTGTTAGCATTAGCGCTAACACATTAGCCCAATGGGGATACTTACCCGTTTGTTTGTTCCAGATTCAAAATGGTGGAACTCCAGACATTCCTTCAGCTGGTATGGTACATGGACCTGACTCCATAGGATACCCCTACTCCAATAACTCCATAATGAGTAAGTGCAACATGTTGGATAATTCATTTGGCAGTATACTTTTAATTGCATAAAACAAACACACATTAATCAGAATAAGTTAAACAGTCCTCCAAATGAAGTGCCTGGTAAAACATGGTGTAAAATAGTCAATGGCTTGCTGGCAAGCGTGGGGTATGGGTGGTATGGTGATAACGTGATTATAATAATTCCGAAAAGGAATAAAATATTTTAATGAAAGAAGAGAACCGTTGACCGTGTCCTGATGCGTCTCTTTGCTGTGCTGCGTAGGCGATAACTCCCATATTGGCATCGACATCATGGACGAGCCCGGCTCCAGCAGCCCCAGCAACGACGAGGCGGCCATGGCCGTCATCATGAGCCTGCTGGAGGCCGACGCCGGGCTGGGGGGCCCCGTAGACTTCAGCGACCTGCCCTGGCCCTTGTGAGGCCCGCTGGGGGCCACCCAGGACCACGGGGGGTGGGGTGAGGGTGGAGAGGCAGCCTTCAGAGCCATATCAGCGGGGCCCCGCGACAGCCTGGCACGGCCAGACGGAGCCCGCAAAGCATGCTGGGAGCAGTCAGCGTGCGCAGTCCTCTGGTTACATCGATGCATAGTAAAGACAAAATGTTTCAGTTCTCCAGGTTTTTCTATGTCCATCTGTAAACACTGGCATTATCCCTAGGTTTGTTTGGTTTTTGAATGCCATTTCAGTTTTAGTGTTTTGGTGTTTTTACACTACAAAAAGGTTTCCATGTTGAATATTTCCTATGAAAATTGTATCATAAACCTGTTTAATCTATCATGTAAGAATTCTTTTCTCTAAATATATGGTAAAAGTGTATTGTAGCAGCAGTGAAATATTTTTAAAATAAAAGTCTTTGTTTCTCTTGCTTCTGGCTCACTGTACAGCAGTCAAAGTATTCAGCCTGGAATGTATTTATACAGAATGCAGTACCTTGACGTGAAATTATTCATGCGACTGATGAATCACGTTGAAAATGCCGGAGTTTTTCCTCAGAATAATTCATGTTACGATGGATTCATCATTCTGTGGGCTTTTGATTGGTTGCTATAAAGAGCTGAGATATTTCTGTACTGTGTTGCCATCCTGTGGCAGACTGGAGGAGGCAGAGAAGCTCTGCGGATACAGATCTGAATATTAGGGGCCGCTGCTCTGGCAGCTGTGGATGTACATGTAATGTTCACATTGTGGCATCGTCTTTAACGTGTACAAGGGCCGCAGAAGCAGAACGGGCAGAACACGCGCTTAGCTACCCGATGTGTCAGCAAGATGCGCAAGACGGCCTTCTGTGAGGCAAAAAGAAACTACTGTGCATTGTAGACGGGTCACGCGGCATTGAGCATGCGTATGGGGTCTATGGCCCACCACCTGAGGACATGCATCACTGTTCACCTGAGGAGGCTACCCTGGGTCCTGACCCTGAGGCTGAGAGGATGTGAATAACGCACACTACAGTGGCCATTATTGAACCACACCGCACTCAGGGTGGAGCCAGCCTGTGACCAAAGGAAGGCCTCATCAATTTTTAACTGGTGCCGTTAACGGGACCGATGCTTTAGTCAGCCGCATTAACGGCATCTGCTGTGTGCATTACGGGACTGATTGCAGAATGGGCTTTCAGCACGTTTGGTATTATCATAGCGTGATGCTAAAAAGTGGCGCGCAGTGATGTGCCCCCTCCAAACAAGGTTACCGAGACACTGATGCCATTAGCGTTATGCTGAAGTGTTCAAAAACCAGCAGGCAACACAGATTTCAGTTTTTTTTACATTTTTTAATTAAATATTAAATTGATGTTGTTAGGCCTTGCACAAAAGGATCCTGACTGCAGGAAGTGAGTCCGGCTGAAGAGAACAGATTCAGGCTGGTGATGTCATCGCCCCGCTGCTGCAAAGCAAACTGAGTAAAGGGGGAGTGGCCGGGACCTTCAACAGAGCCTCTAATCTGGGGCAGTGTCCCACAATTCCACAGTCTCCTTGTGCTCTGTCCCTGTGGGCACTGTTCGACACTGCAGTGCCAACGCCCCGTCGCCAAACCAGGGCTAATGGCATCGACAATAACAGCCCGTTTCAAAAAGAAGTGGCCTTGCACATCTCCCAAATACCTAATGAAAAATAAATCCTTTGGTCAAGTAAAAAAAAAAAAAAAAAAAAAATTAATCAAAAGAAACCAAACAAAAAGGACTACACTCCTGCCAAGTGTCCTGAAGCAGACGGTGTCCTTGGGGCTGGAAGGCTGGGGAGGGTCTCAGACAGCCGGCGAGGGGCCGTCGGGGTCAGGCTCGTTGCTGTGGTAGCTGTGGCCGGGCGGAGGGTGGTTGGGCAGGATGTCCAGCTCGTCCACCTGGGGCCCCGGGTGCAGCTCCACCAGCTGGTCCTGAGGGATGTCCGCGGCCGCGGCCGCCAGGTTGGTGATGGACTTGCTCTTCACGCACTGGAAGTCCACGTGCCGGCTCTTGCCCTCCTCCTTCTCCCAGGACATGCGGATGAAGGGCCGCTGCACGTAGTTGTAGATCACCTCCGGCCGCCCGCCCGGACGCTTCTTCACCTTCTCCTTGTACGTGGGGTAACCTGCAGGGGGCGATATCGGGCTGCTCACGCACAGAAACACAAGGCTAATGCCACTTTTTCTTTTCATGTTTTCTTCCACTTTTTCCGGATGTCCGTAAGCAGAGTCAATTCAGGACCAAAGACAAATGGATGCTCTCCTGCACAGCACACAAGATCAAGTGGCCCTTCTTACGGCACTGCAGAGCTTGTGGGTACCCGTTCAACCGGTTTCTGAAACCCTCCCATCACTGGGTGTTACTAGTGTTGAGAGACAGTCACTCTGGGGGGCTGCCAGTCGGAGTTAGCACTGGCACGGTCCATATTCCATACTGGACTGTGGAGGTCCATCTATGCACTATATCAGTGCTTTAACAGGACAAGCCACCCATCGGCCTCTAGTAGCATTTTTAATATCCCCAGATTGAGGGGAACTAATATGACAAACATGATTTTCCTACCAACTCCACGGGAAGCTTAAGACTTCATTCACCAGACCTGCTCAAAATAAGTGCTTTTACTTCTGATTGCTAAAACAATCTCTCTACTGTTCATAACCACCAATTGTGTGAGCAAGCAATTTTCAGTGAAATCCTTCAGGTTAGCTCCTGTAAATCCTGTAAGGTGCAGGCTAAGCTTTTTCATTCCTAAATCGGGTCTAAAAGTGTCAGGATCTTCAAGTCTTAAAAAGTTAATTTAAAAGTTGCTTAGCTGCTAAATAACATTTCCAAAACAAATATAAATTGAATCAAAAACAAAACTAACAACTCAGTTTGCTGGCTTGAAATTTCGAGCTCACTGGAGGCAACCATGATATTCTACCCTGTTGATTACCAATTTGGCAATAACATGAATAACATGAATATAAATGTACACACAGCTTTACAATAGAGATAAATGTGAGCTCAGTGCAGCAGTAAATAACTCTCACCTTCAATGCCCAGTCGGATCTTCTTCAGTCCCCTCTCCTTCAATACTGACTTGGCTACGTCCCGATTCTCAATATACTTGAAGAACCGGTACAGCTTTGTACTGTATATTACTGCAACAAAGGGGAAATAACATAACATTTTAAAACAATGTCAAACACATTTTCTAACAAAATCAACCTCCTCTGAATTGCACGAAGTATTTATTGATTTGTTTGTATGAAGTGCCAACATTTCACAAGCATTCCTGCATCACCAAAACTGCTATGCTACCCAACGATTTAATGCACGTAGAGGAGGTGAGAGTGAAAGGGAGAGAGGGTGAGAGGGTGAGGACTCACTCTGTGAGTACTCCTCTCCCATTTGAGGAGGGTACTCCTCGTCCCAGTCCACCACGTCGTCGTCCGTCAGCACCACGATGTGGCACTCCCTCTCCCCGCTCTGCGCGCTGGCCACCATCAGCGGCAGGATCATCTCCTCCAGGTAGAACTCAAACTGCCGCCGCGCGCCATCGTTAGACAGCTCGTGCATCAGGGCACCTGCACAGGGACAGGGCTTCAGTCCACAACAGAAACACACACACACAGGTGCACGCATACGCACGCGCACACACACACACACACACACACACACACACACACACACACACACACACAGGTGCACGCATACGCACACACACACACACACACACACACACAGGTGCACGCATACGCACACACACACACACACAGGTGCACGCATACGCACACACACACACACACACACAGGTGCACGCATGCGCACACACACACACACACAGGTACACAGGTGCACGCATACGCGCACACACACACACACACACAGGTGCACGCATGCGCACACACACGTACAGGTACACACACACACACACACACACACACACACACACACACGTACAGGTGCGCGTGTGCGCACAAGCACACAAGTACATGGACACACGTTCACGTAGGCACGGACATAAACACACACTCCTACCAAGCACTTACAGCAGTTTTTTGTATCAAATGCTGCTTTGAATTATTCATTAGATTTAAAAATGAAAATGAATGAAATATGAGGGTTTCATGCAGCAAAGAGCACACTCACTGCCTCACAGGCAATGCTTTTAGCATTGCATTAGCCCAGCAGCCTACACTCTCATATCTACAATGCCCACGGGCCCTTTACGAAGACCCACTTTAACACAAAAAAACAACCCTTTCAACAGAAACGACCCCATCTTAACAGACGCTAAACCCTGGACAGGAGAGGCGCATACTCACTGAGGTCTCTGCACTTGATGGTGCTGTAGTCGAAGGAGATGCAGAGATAGTCACATGCCTCCCTCAGCTCCGGGATGGAGATTCCATCGGGGCAGCGGATTATCCCAGATTTGTAGTAATCCTGCAGCGTGGAGCCACACACCAGACAAAGAAGCAGCCATTACCGACCCGCTGCTCGCAAAAACCTCTTCCCCTTTCCCCCCCGCCAGCCAAACAATAGCACCTTGCTCACAAACCTCCTACGTGCCAGACAACGGCACCCTGAAAGCACGATCCCTCTCTCGCCTGTCCTCCCACGAGCCGACGCAACCCCTCCCCAGCGCACACGTCTATTTAGTGCCAGGGAAACATGGGAGATTACTCCAGCGTGGAGGCAGAGAACAGGAGAAAAAAAAGCGAGCTCTTTCTATTGAGAGGATTCCATTTTAAAATGGCTCCTGTGCTGTTGTCAAGGCGAGCCCCCGTCGTGCTGCCCTCCTGCCTGTAGCTCACAGCATCCGCATACATTCCGTGATGTCACGAGCACTGCCACTTACATCACCATTTTAAATATTCATCTCATCCGCAGGCAGCCAATCAGAAGCGTTCAGACGTTCCAAACAACGCTAGGATCGCACAGCCCGGTATGTCCGCGGCGTAACGGAAACGCATTAATGCAGAGATGAAACGCGCTAATGCACATCGACAGATGCCAAACCGCCAGAACCCCTCTGCTCTTCTGCTGTGAGCCTGAGGCGATGGCTGTGGCATGATGGGATATGGAGGCAGGACTGAGCTGGAGTGTGTGGTGCTGTATTAGCAGCTGATCCTGGTAAATCTGGGTTACATAACAGTGCCTGGATAATCTGTCCCACAAACGCTATTTTCACACGCTGTAGTGTCCTCAATGTCAGCCCAGAGCAGCATACATGCAAATCACGCTGAGCTCTTCAACCCATACATCACGCACGAACCAGGCTCAGGACCAGCGAAATCAGCTCTCGCTCGACTCACAGAACACAGAACAACGACATTAAACAATCTATACCAGATTTGAAAGGAGACTTCCAATTATTCACTTAGTGTCTGACACACACTATAAGGTTCTCAAAATGAAAAACCAAAAATGAGTAAAAAACTAATTTGAAATGTTCATGTACCATTGAGCAAGGTGCTTAACCTGAATTGGTTCACTATAAATCCAACTGTATGGATTTAAAAAATAATAATAAAAAGCTCTGCAAGTCACTCTGGATAAGAGCATTGGCTAAATACGTGTACAAAAATTAAATGCAACTAACAGAAATCAGTTACAGAAATAAGTTTTAATTGAAAAAGATTTAATGCTGGGAACATACTTACCAAGATGGCCCTGAACACAGTGGAGCTGATTCCCTCAGCCACCTCGAACTCCCCCTTCTCGTTGGGTCTTGTGAAATTGTGTTCCCTTCCAGACCCGAACATCCTGCAACAAGCCAACCTCGTCTTAGCGACTGCGTCTTAGCAACACCGCTCCCAAACCCAGCCTGGTCTGGTGCAGTGGAGGCATACCTGCCCAGCATGGTGTTGGGTTGAGCAGTGAAGATGGAGGGGTCCACCACGAAGCGCGTGTTATCCACGATGAGAGTCACTCTCTCGGGGGCCCGCAGACTGCGCACCCCCTCCTTGGTGCTCTCGTACACAAACACCATCTCGCCTGGGCCCCGCCCCTCGCCGGTCCCGGGGCCGAGCGGGGCCCTCAGGGGCCGAGGACTGGGCTCCCGTTCACGGTCTGGGGACACATCAGGCATAATGCGTCAGCGGATGCAAGATCTACTTACCAGAAAACTCAAGTTAACACAATCAATATTTAGCATAGTTTTTCAAACTCATTCTGAAATATAACTCGTCTTTCCTCACTCTCTCACTCGCCCGTACAACCAGTAAGGTCAGAGCTTACAGCAGTGACACTCTAACTCAAAGCATTAATCAATCAATTACACATCAGGCTTACACCAGCCTCAGAAAACCAGAGAAGGGCTTTATCTACCAAGATCATTCACCGAACACCAGGGAAGGGCTTTATCTACCAAGATCATTCACCGAACACCAGGGAAGGGCTTTATCTACCAAGATCATTCACTTTTATGAAGGGCTTGAACTTTGTTGTAAATTTTTACTTGCCATATGTCTCAACAAAAAAAGAATTTCTGCAGCAGTTAACATTTGAAACACTAGCCTTTATAAATCTCATTGACAATAACAGCATGTACACTGTATATTGGTTTTATTTAGCTAGCCAACCTGTTAGCTCATCCATGGCATGCTCATCTTATGCTGCCCACATACACAGTGCAGTCTAAGTATTTGGACCGTGGTCCAATTTGTGTTCTTTTCACTCTGTAGTCCAGCACATTGGATTTGAAATTATTAGGCTGAAGCGCAAACTGTCGCCTTTATTTCAAGCCATTTCAGATCCATATTGGGTGATCCGTGTTTTACACACTATTCTACACATAGTTTCCCCCATTTTAGACCATGCAGTTAGGGTTGGGAATTAAGGGTTGCGGTTACTGACCAATAATGTGCTGGTCGGGTAGAGGTTAGGGTAAGGTGGGTAGGGTTACATTTACATTACATTTTAGTCATTTGGCAGACGCTTTTAATCCAAAGCGACTTACAAGGTTATGAATATATCCATATTGTGCTGGAGGGTAAGAGTTAAGGTTAGGGGTGGGGTTAAGGTAAGTCACCGATATTGTGCTGACGGGTGGGCGAGGTGACGTTCCTGATGCAGGGGGTCAGCTGACTCTCAGTTCGCTCGTGAGAGGAGTCGCGGGAGCGGTCGCCAGAGCGACGGCAGTCTCGGGAGTGCTCACCGCCTCCATGCACGTTCATCTTCGTCTCTGGCTCAAGGCCAGGGAGACCGGCACGACTCTGAGAACTGAGAGAGGAGTACAGACGCAGTGAGAATGGACCCAGCATGTTGTACACTCACAAAAACAAGTGAAGAACGAGTTACTTGCCTTCGCCTCAAAACATCAGCAACCGACCCAATGCACTTATTCAACAGCAGTGTATATAAAATGTTATATGCAAGAAATATAAGAAATGTGTGTTTCTCTTCAGAAATTGACCACTTTCCACTTATATCAAAAAAAGTCATGCACTTGAATTTGGGAGGCAACCCAAAGAACAGACAGCAAACAGAAGGGGCGGGAGGCCTTCATACAGGTCAAACTAATGAGGACAGCATTTGACACTTTAAGCTTCAAGCAGGGACAAAATGAACATAGGGATTAATTAAGGGATTAAGGTGTGCTATCTGGGATTCTTCAGGGTGAGTTTGGTTAGCAGAACAAGAGGGCACAAATGGAAATTGCCAAAGAAGAAATTCTGTAAAGATATTCAGAAGTATTTTTTCACATGGCGAGTGGTCACTGTGTGGAATATCTTGCCAGGACATGTAGTGGAGGCAGAAACACTGGGGGTTTTCAAGACCAGGCTCGATACGGTGCTGGATACTATTTAGCTTTTAGGCAAACTAAACGGTAGGAAAAGGCAAGCAGTAGCACTGCTGAGCCGAATGGCCTGTTCAACACATTATGTTAGGTTATTCGAATGATGACACCGAGTTACCAGTTCCATCATCTCCTGAAAAGCTTGACAATGACATTGCAAATCAGAGATTCTGGTGATAAAAGCACTTGGCGCTGGGAGGGATCTCGGCATGGAAAAAAGCTCAGTGTGCGGGTCGGACAGTGGAGACTCGGCCATAAAAAGCGTCTTTACTGTCCTGTGGCAGAGGAGGTCTCCATTGTGACCCCAGAGAGAGCCACTCTTGAACCAAGAGCCCTTAGCAACAGCTTCAGAGCTTCCGCACTGCGGAGTGAGCAACTTAATCCCACAATGCACATAAAATCCACTCCGATTAAAACAGCCTCTTCACTTTCTTCACTGGGTAGAGTATTCGGCACCTGCATTTTTAGTGTATAGCTTGGCTCCTATCTCTCTCCTTCCAGGATCCTCACATTACTGCACTACTCGTCTACATTCAGAAGCAACATGCAAATCACTGAGCACTGCAGCCACACCCAGGCAGAAAAGCCACACCCAGCTCCCCTGAAATGCCTGGCTACCTCCACAGCCTGCAAAGCAGTGGTTAGAAATCTTGTTCCTGGACATCAGCTAGAGATCTCCTTGAGGTGCTAATTAGTTGAATCAGGACTGCCAAACTAGGGTTGAAATGAAAACCTATAGCAGCGCTACTCAACTCCATTTTCTCACAAACCACCTTTCTATTCCAGCATTGCCGTTTTAACCTTTTAAAAAGAAGTAATCACACATTCACTCCTCAATTATTTAAAACGTTTTCACACAGAAGTGTGTTCATTGTTAATCTTGCATTGCCATTTAGTCACAATCAGTAACTCATGGCAACTTTCCACTGTGAAGAAGAAAGACATTTATGAATCCGCAGGCAGCCCATGAGCGTCAGGATTTCAGGATAATGGGCCAGTTTTGCTGACACAGATCAAGTCTAGTCCTAGACTAAATTAACAGTCCTGAATTTATTATTAACTTCATTTAACTTAATTCAGTCCAGGTTCTCACCTGTCCCCCGTCCATCATAATCCACATCAATATCCGTATCCGTATTTTCAAAAATGGCGATGTTTAACAAATTCAGCTGAAATGACAATTTATATTTATATTTGAAATAAACGTGATGAATAAATAACGTATTTCCATTTACAGCCCGAATCTAAAATACTGACACTACAGTTTCAGACAAGCTAACGTTTCTACCCGAGAGTTGATGGCAATTCGGGAGCTTGGTGCACAATCGCTTCAAATTAGCAGACCGGTGGTTTACACGGAGGAGGAGCTGCGACTGCGCGGCCGGGGACATTTGCTCACAGACGGTTCCACTCAGAATGACGCGGCCGCTTCCCCGGGAACCGAACAGCGGATCGGGGGAAACAAAGGGTGCCGAGAGGCGCGGAACAAAAGGTGACCACTGACAGGGAGCAGTTTCCCCGTCTTTTATAATCTACAAAAAAATAGTTGACAGACTTGACTAACCTATAAGGACGTTGTAAAACGACAGGTTTATACCAATCACACAACACGTAAATGCAAAGCTTTCTTGTCGATGCAAATGTCCATTCATAAATACTGGGAGACTCCCTTACTGCCTGAATGAATCATTCAACAGCAGAATGCCAATGTGCATGTCCTCTTAGCGTTGCCACGCCTCCGGTTTTAACCACCTTTGTCTGGGAGGCAATTCAATACGGAATTCGCCCGGTTCCAGTAGGTACATCATGGAATATAAAATAAAAAATAAAAAAATAAAAACATGCTGACACCATGGTATTTGGACGGTGCAGATTCCAGCTGGTTGCTCTTATGTAAAGTTACGTTTCTACATCCATTGGCTACTACATCACACATCAGCTCCTAGGCAACTAGAGGTTGTTATCAAGATCAACATACAGATAGGTTATAGAATAAATAACTGCATTTTCCAATGTAGTTATATAATATTCCTTCATCGCCAATATCAATTTTCCAGCTGAGATTTAAATGCCGTATACGAAAGACAAAAGAAAATATGGAATTGTTGATTAACTTTGCAGCAAAATTACAAAAACAGCAAGATATAACACATCGTAGCACTTCGGAAAATCTTTTCGGGGTCTGGCAAGTGAAATTAGCCGATAGCAACCCTCGAAAACGTGAGCAATCTAAAAAGGTTATGACATTGACTCTGTTGTCATTACCGTAGCTCATTCATCGTTAATAGCAAACAAACGTACAAACCGCTGATTTCTGAATTGTTTAAAGAAAATTATTTGTTCAATATTTCATAGTGATGACACTGTTGCTGTGCTGTAAAAGAATAAGAAGAGAGGAGCGATGAGTAGAGGTGAATCTCCCGAGCTACGGAACCTAGACTGTGGCTACCGGGACAGCCCCTTGTAACACGAGACATCCTACTGAAGGAAATAATGTAATTAAATCCTCTAGAAATCGCTTTCCACTGTGAACAACTAAAACTTTAGAAACCATTCATTCCCAGGGATAATGCAGTCAAGCATCCTTGTAACAACTCTAAATTAATCCAATGGATGTAAAACGCTCACACGGTGTTGAATCAGACAAAAGACAAGGATGTAACACGTACCCGTCTGGCCCGCACGATAAATTAGAGACAAAGCAGCACGAGATGAGCCGAGGAACGAGAGCGCACGCGACGTGGGCTCCTCTGAACAATGAAGCCTTGTCAGCCGGGTTAGCATCCTTGAGCATTACTTTCAAACTTCAGCATATTCTATGACCTGTCGTTAACATCCTGGCTGGCGCGTACAGTATCGCACCCAGTTATCAGGGTCGCTCAGTCATACAAGAAACCAAAAAGGGAGGAGACATACAGGAGTCTCGGATAGTGAGAATTCAGTTCGCAGTCAGACCAGTGGGACTGAATGGCTGGACGTGTTTTAACCTGTAGGGCACTGAGCCAGGCGTGCTGAGCACAGCCCTACTGACGTCGTCCGACGCCAATCAGCTTCTCACCGTGTCCGCATGGGATTCACCTCAATATGCGCTTGGCAGAAGAATCGAAAGAAAACGAGAGAGCGCCACGAGACACACTGGATATTTTGTCCCTCTACTAAAGTTACCGTTTCTGGACGAGTTTTCCCTTACTTAGTTCATAACTGCAAAAATAACGTTTACGGTTGCAAAGCCGGTCGAGTTTCGAATCAGTACATGAATTAATGAATACATCCAATTGTGCTCGACCAAGTGGTAATTGCTTTAGGTATTTTTCACCCGACCATGTAAAACGGTGAAATTAATGAAATAATTTAACAGTTTATATTGCCAATCCAATTGTAGAAGACGTTAACAGCACAGACTGTGGCTGTGCAAACAGTGGAGATGCACAAGGTGACCTAAAACAGGAACAAAGGCCCGAGACGGCACGTATTGTTTACTAAACTGGATTTATTTCAAGGACTGTTCAGTATAGTTATCCCACGCAAAACTGACCAACAGAAAGGAAATGACAAATCACAGGCCATTTGCTGAGAACTTATTTCTATAAAATGGAAAGCAGTTGTTCCAGTCTTGCAAGAGCAAAACTCCTGATCAACCACAAGGCTGTAGAAAATGGCTTGCTGCACTCGTCAAATGGTAGGTTAACTTTCCTGATAAAGTGTATGTTGCTGCTAGTGGTTACATGGAGGTACACAGTGTACCAAATTAAGACACACCAAGTCAACATATCTAGTTCTGCAGCAAACTTTACCTCGTTTGTCATTGTCTCAGTCACAGAATAAGGCAACATCATGGCTTTGGAAGAATGCATTCTATATTTGGACATCCCCCTTTCTAATAATATAAGAAATTCAGATTGTCTGAAACTGCTAGCTGCACAAAAAACAAAAGTTTTGAAAGGATTTCAACTAGGAACTACAGTACCCATCAGCTATAGACTCATTTGGACAAGTCTAATAGGGCTGTCAGACAGAACAACAGAAGGTACAGGCTAAATGACAGAGCCCTCTAGACGACAGGAAAGGATTTCATTAGTGGGGCATCAGAAGGTTAATCTGCCAGAGAAAGGGTTATGAGTCAGTCTCAAAGACCATCTGTTGAGAATCCCATTAAGGTATCTTACCTTACCATCACTCCTTTTGCATAAGAAATAGCAAAAGAGAAAACGTCTTTTCTACTTACTCAGGGGTCCCGTGTGAGACCATTTGGTCAAATTTTGTGATCAGTTTGCCACAGAACTTATTAATTAGTGGGAGTTGCAGACTGGAGGTGGTCAGGCTTATATTTTTGGGTTTCTTTTTCCTCTATTCAATCGAACCCAAGCTCAAACAGCACACAATGGTATGAATAATTTTGCAGCAGCTGGATGCTGAGATTGTGTAGTATATCCAGAATCTGCTCTGTTGGAAGTAGGCAGGCAGACACCGTCAAATGTCATTGCTGGGTTAAGGCCCTGACACACCATGTCGACGTCAAAGAACTAACGGTAACAAGGCTGACTGTCAGATCGCTTTGAGTCGCCTAATGTTGCCTGTATAAAGTTGCACTCAAACACAGCGCAAAGACTACAGCTGGCCACTGACATGCACGTCCGCTCTGCACCTGTGTGCGAGGAAATACCAGGAGGTGGTGATAGTTCACAATTTTTTAAAAAGCGGAAGTGGAAGCCCTAGAATTGTGGGAAACAAAGATAAACCTTTGCCCTGTCATTTTCAGGCCACTCAATCTTCTCAATATGTCTCATCTGGCATTGGATTTGTCAGACTTTGGTCTTTTGCTTGTGGAAGAAAATAAGAGGGGGGGTGAAAAATAAGGAGAGAAACTGCACTAAATGGGTGAAATTGTGGATATTACATTGACAGTCTCAAGGGGCTTTCGAGAGCTAGAATTAAATATCATAGCTTCTCTGTACTGTTGTAAAGAGATTGCCTCTCCTGATCAGTTGGTCTTGGTTTCTTAATTCCAGACAGGCATTTCTTGCAAAAATTGGCAAATTGTGATTACAAGGATATGTGTGCCCTCTTTAAAGTGCAGATACAGATGCTTGTGGCTGTGCCAGGTGGGCTAAGAGGCACAAAGCAGATCAAATCCAGGTTCAAATTTGATGGCAATACCACCAAAAATTAGCATTTGGCATTGTTTTTCAAAGCTGTCCATGCAGGTTGCCAAAAATCCTTTCCGCGTTTGCATTTGGTGTGAAAGGGTCAACCCGGGATATCCGTCCTGGGACCACAACCCTGCTCACGACCTAGGAATTACCTGGGGTAGATACATTTTGGCTTTGGTATGAAAGGGAAATCCTGGGATTCAATCACGGAACCTTATTGGTCATGGCCAGAGATGTGCCAGTAGCGCATGTCGGTAATGGCACTTGGTGAAGTTTTGTTTTAAATTTAGTAGTCATTCTTTATTTCAAGAATATCGTTTTGCAAGATGTGGTTTCACTACCATTCTACTATTTGTCCACGCTTAATGTTAATATAGGTTTATTTAACAGTCCATTCACTCCAAACTCCAAAACTAACATCTAAATAACGCAATAACCTAAACTACATCAGGCAAAACCAAAGACACTTATTTTCTGAGAGATGCAATAAAAATGTTCAATAGTGTAAAAAAAACAATTTACAATGAATATTTTCTAAATTGTATCTTCTGGTGAGTACTCAATTACAAGTAAATGGTCCCACCCCTAGTCCAAATTTATAGCATTAAAATATGGCAACCATACTGCCCATCTGAACAACAAAAATCTGATGAGAATCACATTTCAAAATATGCACTGGGCCCTTAATGTCTTAATACATTGTGTAGTATAAGGCACATTCCACATACAGTCAGAACTGCACTCTAGTGCTTTGGGAGCTCAGCTTATAACCAGAAGGTTGCAGAGTTAAATCATGACAGGTAGTCCTACTGCTGTGCACTTAACACCCTAGTGGACACTATTCTGCAGTTAAATCCTTAATGTGTGGAGTTAAATCTCGAATGGTCATTGGTATTGGTTAAATTACTATCACTAACAATCTACTATCTACTATCACCCTGCTTTTCAGAGTAAAATCTGCAGTTAGATGTCTAATGGGCACTACAGCGCAGTGAAAGACAATTTCTTTCTCCTACTGAGAAAAAAATCTGAGGTGGCAGTATAAGCAACCACACAGCACAAAACATAATACAGCTGTAAAAGGTAACTACAGCTGCAGACATCCAGTCTCAAAAACAAACTTCCTTTTCCAGATTCTCAAGAGACAGAGTTGTAAGACACAAAGTACACACAAAGCTCCGTTTTCACTCCTATTTGGGAGAATCAAAGCACAGGGGCTGCATGTTACTGAGATTCGGCCTAGATCATACTCAAATCATACTTCAAATTGGGGTGTTGGGAACAAACAAATATCCCCACCAACTGACTTGAACACTGACTCTTTCAAGTACCTAAATTGTCTTTGAAGCATCACATTTGGCAGCTACTTATAGTTAAATGTCAGTACATTCGGGTCAATAAGAATTCATTATTCAAGTAAAGGTTTTAGTATCAATTTGAAAATTCAACAGAGGCTATAATGTCACACACCGACTTGCCTTTCCTGGAGAAATGCGAGGTAGGCTACCGCTCACCTTGAGTGTCTGTAGAGTTTGCGGGGCCTGCTGCTGTTGGTCTTTGGGTCCCAGTTTTCCGTGTCACTGGAGTTGCTGTCATATGAATGTGGACATGCTGCCATTACACGTGCAATGAGATCGCCACTGCAGGTTCTTCAGCGTTCATTACCTACCATTTCACACAAACAGTGTGAGGAGTGAAATTAATACTCAAGTGATCATTGTTTTTTACGATAATGTGCTTTTATTTTCCAAATTCCAGAGGTTGGTCTTCATTCCGCTTGAGTAATGTTAGCTAGCTACATTGTATTGTGAGATATTATTTGTATATTATTTTGTACGCTGAAATATTGAAAAGGGAAAACAGGTATCCAAGAATCTCAAATCCAGGACTGACGGATTTGTCGGGTGTGAAAATACTAGCCAACTCATTTACGAGCAGATGTGCAATTTATCCACATTAAAATTTAATGTGACATAACGTTGGGTTATATTTATGGAGTAAATCTGATATTTAGCCAACTCGTCTTGGGTAACTTTAGCTACGACTACAGATTGTTTATGTCGTAAGTTACCGAGTTAGCGGTCCAGCAGCTAATAATAGCATCACGACAAGAAGACTGATATGGCTATGTAACTCTGCTGCGACTAACGTTACAGAAACACGAAACGCTAACGTTAAGTAATATTAAAGTAGCCAGCTTTACTGTCGAGTTACACTTCAGGAACGTTCGTAACTGCAGCAAGTTAGCTAGCTAGCTACAGTAACGTTAGCTAGCTAACTTTGACATCTTTAATGTCACATCTAACATCGCATAACTAGCTAGTTAACTTAGCCTAACGCAACATAGCCAAGTTAGTGCTAGCCAGTTAGTTATTGTGGTCAAGTTAGATATAGTTAGCCAACTGTTAGCTACTGGCTAACAGAGTCAGTCGAATTTAAGGCAACAGCATCCGAGTTGGCTCACGCCAACAAGTTAGCCACTATTGTCACTAACGTTAGAGTACCAATCCATTCAGTACAATTGAACAGACAAACCGAGTAGCTAGCTAACATTACCTAGCTAAGCATATGATACATGAATTAGGAAAGATAGCTAGCTAGTTAACTTAGCTAGCTAAACAAGCTAGCTAGCAATCTGTTATTGCTAGCCATGAAAGCACATATTGTAAATGGTAACGTTAGCCAAATTGTTTATTATAAACTAATATTGATCGATTAGTTAAGGTTAACTAGCTAACTTTTATGAAATAAAATTATAAGTAATTTCTTACTTTATCAGGATCGAGCTCCACTCCCTTGCTCGTTTTGCGCAAATGTGATCGGTACGGACGCCGGACGGTGGTGTGTTGTAGCTAGCTACAGCGCTCTTGGTGGTAAAGTTACGTTGTGTTCTGCCCTTACGTTAGACAGGAGGCAGGATGCTTGCTGGATCAGGTCAGAGGGTTGTACAGGCTAATTTGGCCGGTCAAACAACCGAAAGGATTCATCAGCAGTGTGCATAGTGGTGCATACAGTTATAGATATGCATACTTGATGTGTGTGTGTCTGTCAGTCAAATCCATTAATGGCTTCTCTCTTTGAAAGTTTCAAACGGATCTGGTAGATTCGGTTCGGGTTCGGCAGCGTGCGTGCTTACGTAAGCCTACACACCGTCGAGATATTACAAGAATGGTCAAAAACAAAACAAGAATGGTAACTGAATTACACAATGGTTCATAAACCAAAACAACGACCGTATACTGTTTGAAATCCAGTACGATAGCAATACATATTTTTTCAAAATATAGCATATTCTGTCATGGGAAACTATTTTAAAGGAATTTTCCTGCTGGGTCAATTTCTCAAGTTTACCCGAATTGTAGCCGACCTGTTTTTTTGTACATTTTTTTTGGACATGTAACCCAATTATTTGTTATTATTATTTTTTAGTGGCCTTCAATTAAATAAAAAGACCACGCGAGTTGAGATGTGGAAAATACAGTCAATAATTCACTGAATACTACACTCAATCGTTCAAAAAGGAACCCTTGGAACCCTAGAAGAACCCGATCTAGTTCAAGAGTTTCCTTGTCAGGCAAAATGATCCTTATCTGGGAGCTTTCACACTTAACCCTTGTGTAGTCTTCACATTCTCAAAAATGACCCGCCTTCACTAAACCCCTAAAAATAATTTAATTTCTATTTTCAGAAAGAAACAACCTGTCACTCATCACAAACTTTGTCATCAAATTTCAAGTTTAAAAATTATGTTTTAGGGGATTTTCTCTGCTGTTAAACATAGTGGCTGGTCATTTTTTACCCTTAAGACAACACAAGGGTTAACACCTACGACAGACCCGCAAGTCCTGAAAAGGGCTCCTCGATGGAGACAAACCAACGAACCTTTTTTTCTGAGAATGTAATAGAAACCTGTTACAGAAAGCTCAGTCGGCCTACACGCTAGCAATGTCAAATCTCCAGGCTCATGCAATAACCTCTGACGTTAAGCTTGTCTGCTTCATCGCAATTCGAGGCGCAACTTCGTTTTTTGAAAACACCGGCATGGAAGGTGATATCACGAGAAAATAATCTTAACGTTAAGTTTGACGGCTCTGCTTAGAATGTAAGACTTCGCAGACAGGGTAATAACGTTGCCAATATTTATATTTACATTTCTTTCAACATTTAACGTCAATTTCACATACATGCATGCTAATGTGCATGTTCATCGTTGCATTCATCAACGTTAGTAAGAACATTCGGTTTAATAGCTACTGCCTGCAAGGCCTATGTCAACTCTGCAAGATACAGCGGAAATCTTAAGGGCTGCAAAGAGATTTTAACCTGACATATTTAGCTAAGGTTTGGTTAGGCAATGATAAGCAGTAAAATACTCAAGGACACAAAAATTACTACAAATCTGTAGTTTATTATTTAAAAAAGGTTTTTTGTTCTTAACAATATCGTAAAAAAAATAATTATATATTAAAAACAACGACAGCAACAAAACAATATTGCTAACTAGCAAAGGGCTGAATTTTCTGACAGTCACAGTTAAAGTGCACAAAGGTTTCTGTTGCATTTCATTGACGTACATTTACATTATATCAGTTAAGCATGTTCCAATGCAACTATAATGAAGGTAAAATCAGCAACAATCAACATAACAAGAATACATGGCTTGCATGCTGTTCCTGGAACAGTAATAATATACTGCATAGGCCTAAACCATATGTCATATGGCACATAGACAGATATTTTTTCACCTTGTAAGGTCATCTGACAAGTAAACACATTGTACAATGTTATCGCAGGTTGTTCTTCAACCATTTGGTCCTAGACGAAGGCCTATATTCCGTTAGCTTAATATTTTATTTTTGAATAGTTAGATTATATAGGCATATAAGAACCCGTTCAGGCTAAATGGTCATATCCTACTGATAGGCCTACTGATTAATCACATCATGAAGCATACTTTTTACGTTGTAGTCTATAGACCAGGCCTATTTTAAACTGCATCAGGGAATACAAAAACTCCTATAGCTACATTTGATGATGAGGATACGTCGTGAGGTTCGTTTCTGCACGTCCACTAAAAAAATAAAATAATAATAATAATACTTTAACGTGGAGGTAGAAGCTTTTCTAGGAGGTTCAATATATATTCGACTTCGTTCGGGGTCAACTCTTCCAGTCCTGGTAAATCTTCAGGAAGAAGTCTCCGAGTCCGCACTCGTTCTCCTCTCTCAGAGTTTCGGAGTGAAGCTGTGTGGAGATCTTTAAGTTTCATCTGAAGCCAATCCTGTCTCGCTTGTACGTGTTTGTGCTCTCCCAGATTGTGCATCAACTGCATTTCACTGACAGATCTTTTTCTGTGGAACACAACAGAAACGTGCATTCATTTCAATTGGTCAGTTTCAGTCAACGTGAAAAAGAAATGATCCGACAGTCACTTGCGCACACCGCATCTTTTCAAGTAAGTCACCTACAATCCAACCACAGAACACAATGATACACGATAGGCAGGAGTGTTACGATTTGACTATAAACATCTAGGTAAAGGCTATAAATCTGAGCAGAATGAAAATGACTTACCTCAGAGGTGTTCCTTCAAACTGCGAAGAACAGTACAAGATACATACGATAATTATTAGAACAATATTGTCCAAACTTCTGATGGTAAACATTTTGGTGTCCTGTCAAACGAGGAAAAATAGTTTAGTGCATGTTTACAGTTGCGCTATGTGTGTTTCTTTTGAAAGCATACACATAAATGCCTGCTCAATTATATAGCCAATAGGCTTACCATTTTAAATGTGTTTAGCAGAAATGGCTATACTTATGTAACTGTTATGATTGTGTTAATGCCTGAAAATACATTGTATTGCATATAACGGCTACTGGAATCAAATAATATTGAGTAACTTTATCGATTTAAGTAGGTGGTACTTACCACTAGCCTACTTGCCGGTCTTGTCTCTGCTAATTGTGATGCACGCAGGCTTCGCGCTAGAGTAAACCCAGTTTGTAGATCAGCCTATCAGTTGAGATTAGTGTAAGTCTCCCAAAGATCCTTTTATAGCCCTCTGGTCATTGATGAGCCGCCTTCATTATTGGTGTTGATGTCACCCCTTGCCTTGATGGGGACAAGCATGCGCATGAGAACCAACACACCCACTAATTCAGCTTTCAGCACCTTTGCTTACTGAAGGACCCAAGGAATTGCCCTGCTTTTGAACTGCTGCTTATCTCTGTGATGCCAAACAAGTGTCCTAAAATCAACGAAATCAGCAAGGATGCATTTATGACTTCAACCCTGGGTAGTCATATACATCTTTCACTGGTTTACTTAAAAAAAATATATATATGAAAGTATGTATATACTTTCTTACCTATATGCATGCCTTTTTATCATCTCTGACTGAAACAACACTAATAGAACAAAATCAAAATCCATTCATTTTATTTAAACTTTGATTTCTGGTAATAACAATCACTGATTCAAAACCTAAATATAAAATGAACTGTGGCACTATAAATAAAATATTATCATATAAAATAATGTTTCCATCAAGCATTTAACTGGTATTATTTATATGAATACATGCATAGAAAGGCAAACCTCACACAGAGTGCAGTGCCAAATTCAGCTCTGCTGAAGCTGGAGTATTTCGGAGTTTCGACAAAAATGCATTCGTTTAAATGTTTTCAGTAGCAATGACACAACCAATGAAACATGCAGTGTTGCACTATAAATTAAAATGGAATACATTCGAGGTGTAGTGAAAGATGCCAGCTTTCCGTGGAGACCTACCTGTGTCTTATGTGATCCATGGGAAGTGGCCAACCCTGACCCATTTTGACAGACAGGCCCATGATGACACATTCATTAACCATGAGAGAAGCTTTCTAAATGTGGACGAGGAATGGCTATGTCATGACATAGGGAATAAGTCCCTAAGATGAAACCAGCAGCTCTGGCCTATAGATCTTTCCTCATGTTGTGGTTAGGGTTTCGTTCGGGGCAAAACGCATGCCTTCTGCCACTCACATGATGAGAAAGTGTGTGACAGCAGATGGCAGGCAGTCCAGGACGGTTTGTGTAAGGACATCTGCTTTCAGGCCATGAGACGCACAAGTCAAGAGAGGGAAAGTCCTTACCTCTCCCTGTTTTTTGGGGAATATGTATTCAGTCAATTTAGGATTTATCCAGTTCCGCTGTTGAAAAGGATAGCGTACGCCTATTTTATGCTAAATTTGTGGATGAACGCAAACTTTATTTACAGGTGCAAGATGGGCCTCACAGGTGGAAAGCAAGTGCATATCAGATTCACAAGATTTATGGATGAACAACTTGAATTTGTTGACCTGCTTCACCCTCCCTGTGACACTGTTATGGCCCATCCTGCACTCTCCCTGTTTAGGCGATACCAACCAAACAAATTGACCTTTGCCCTTTGTCACAGCTCCTTAACTCCATGCATGGGGCTGGCAGGGGACCTTTCAACCCCCAAATTAAAGTTCTCATTACCTCATGCTGGGGAAATGGCAGCCATGTCACTATGAGTATGCGGCAGCCAAGGGGTTCACAGTCTGGCAGCGATCAAGGTGAAGTGTCACTGCCACGCCACAAAACAACAAAGGTTGTATCTGCATTTTTAACTTTGCTTCAAAAAGCAGAACTATGCAGCAATCTGTTACTCTTAAGTTTTCTTGCACTGCAATAATTAAAGAAAGTCAAGAAAGTCTAGATGCTTAGGTATCTAGGCACCATGGCTTAGACCATGGTCAAAATATAACTTTAATTCATGAAGTACTGGTTGTTGTGGCTTTTTTGTTTGGAATTATAGTTTAATTAATTTTGTTCCTGTTGCACTGAAAGTGGAAGTTAGACCATTCCCTAGCAACGACCTGTTTTACTGATCTCTTACTGTCAACCATGTGCTGGCTTTATTTTTTTTATTTTTTTATTTTCAGTCTCTAGAGTGTAAACTTGACGTTTCACTTCTGTGACTGGCTGTCTGCCTGTGGGTGGTGTATCTTGGGATACTGTCAGCATAACATGCTGTAGTTTAGTGTTCTGTTTATTTTCTTTATCTTTATACAACTTATACAGTTTAATATTTGCCACAAGGTAGTTCAATCTATGACTTTTGAGTATTCCCTGAGATGTAAAATGCTTCATAGAGTTGGTATAAACCTCTTGTCAAAGTACTGCAGTATTTGTGGCATCACAATATTTACATTTACATTTTAGTCATTTGACAGACGCTTTTAATCCAAAGCGACTTACAAGTGCATAGGTTCTTCCACAAGTCAAAGCATCACATCCATAACTAGGAAAATACACATGGAATGCTGTTCTAAACATATAGTCATCGTAAGTGCCATATTTTTATTATTATTATTTTTTTTGTTTTTTGGGGGGGGGGTTAGACAAGGAGGATAGGGATATCAGAAAGCGGGGGCGGGGGAAATCAGGAGGGAGGACTAAGGTAGAGTTTGAAAAGGTGTGTTTTGAGTCTGCGTCGAAATAGGGGGAGGGATTCTGCTGTCCTGACAGTGGTAGGCAAGTCATTCCACCACTGAGGAACCAGAACGGAAAACAGGCGTGAACGTGCAGCTCGACCGCCAGGTGCACGTAGAGAGGGAACCATAAGGCGACCAGAGCTGGCAGACCGGAGTGGTCTAGCTGGGGAGTAGGGAGTGATCAAGGATTGTATGTAGTGTGGGGCAGTCCCCTTAGCAGCCTGAAATGCCAACACTAGGGCCTTGAATCGGATGCGTGCGGCAATAGGAAGCCAGTGGAGGCCAATGAGAAGCGGGGTGACATGAGCCGACCTGGGCTGACAGGTGATCAGGTGGGCTGCAGCATTCTGGACCAGCTGGAGGGGCTTGATGGCACAAGCTGGGAGACCGGCTTGGAGGGAGAATATCTGAACGGACAGCATACCAAATGGTGTTTCTACTCCACAGCTCATTGTGGCCTGTGGTTCTGTCTCTCACTGGTGTGATTTCAGTTCCAGCCTGAAGCTGCTGGACTGCTCTGGCACGACAGACTCATTTATGACTCAGAGAACAATGTAAGTGCTCTTCAAAGTCTATTTTGGGTGCTAAGGGCAGCAGGTCAGGCCGAGGGCTTTTCGGTTGAGAGTGTTACAGGTGTACAGAGAGAACTGGCAGTGGCAAGGCCGTTAGGAATGCTTCAGCATCTCACACCTGATGCAAACAGCAAACAAACATGATGCTTCCTTCCTTAGTTACTGTTGCTATGACAACACCACAGTTCCTGCCCAGGACATATTAAAAGTAAGAGGCCAGAACACATTAGTTCACAAGTCAATGAAATTATTCCTTCTGCTTATAACAATAGGGCGTTTCAGATAAAGAACGCTTGGGACTGAAGAATTGCATTACACAAATGCTACTCATTGGTTCTTTTGAGTCCACAAGTCATAGACAGTACAGATGGACAGGAAAAACATTGATGGACATTCTATGAAATATACAGATAATGACTTTAACAAATTTTCAGATGTTAAAAGAGCATGTAATGGCCACCGTGTATTGATGCTGCTTTAGATGGCTAACAAACAATATAATATGTGAACTTGGAAAGTACATAAAACAGCAGCATCACTGCTTCATCACCACCTGTTGCAGTACAAAGCAAGCTGACAGATAAACACATCTTATTAGCTGGCTCCAGGTATCCAGCCAGCAGAGGCTTCACTTGCAGTCTCTGGTATTTGTGCACAATTCAGGAAAAAACAATAGCTATACCTATTATACCTTATACTTAAGTCTTTTAGCTCACATTAAATGATCAAAAGATATGCCAAGCTGTGGTTTGACACATTGATAATTTCAGTCCCCCAGATAAATGAAGACCCTAAATGAATGAGCCAGTTTTATGTACAAGTGAGAAACAGGGACTTTCAGTACAACAAAACTGAGAAAATGAATCTGAATTTATCCATATGCAAGTATTCCAATCATCTAAAATTCTTTACATTCATATTCTATACTGGCCATTTTGAATTTGACTCAAGATTTAACGTATGTGACTGTAGCCTGGATTCAATTAATGGTCATACTTAACTTTGATTTGCATAAAGGATCATTTCAAATTCCCAATCCAACTTTGTAAAGAAAAACAACAATCAGGCTACCTTTTACTTTGAGTCCAGGTTGGTTGGTGACAGTAATATGACTACATAGTTATGACATTGTTGTAAATATATCTGGAATGCATAATTGGCTCATGGTAACATGGTAATAGTCTGATAAAGAACCATCCATCGAGTTCACTGTTGGCAACAGAATGTTGTTCTCATATTACAAACATAAATTTTGTACACACAGTGTATATTTACTTTTATTTTATTTTTTGTCATAAAGTAAGGCTATAAAAGTAATATGTGTACCACCTTCATCCATATTTTTCATAATTATATTCCTCCATCCATCTAGTGGGACATTACTGACACAAACTAGGAGTGCATAAAACCCATAAAAATGCTCCATTAATATGCAATATTTAGAGAAGCCTTTACAACTACGGAATGGATAGGAATGCAGCCAGAGGCCAGGGTGTGTGCGTGTGTGTGTGTGTGTGTGTGTGTGTGTTTGTGTGTGTGTGTGTGTGTGTGTGTGTGTGTGTGTGTGTGTTTGTGTGTGTGTGCGTGTGTGTGTGTGTGTGTGTGTGTGTGTGTGTGTGTGTGTGTGTGTGTGTGTTTGTGTGTGTGTGTGTGTGTGTGTGTGTGTGTTTGTGTGTATTTGCTGCTGCAGCCCATCCACTTCAAGGTTCAATGTGTGTTCAGAGATGCTTTTCTGCATACCTTTGTTTTTTGAGTTACATTTGAGTAACATTTGAGGTACTGTTGCCTTCTTCTAAGCTTGAACCAGACTGGCCATTCTCATCTGACCTGTCAACAATCATCTATATATACTAGATACTCAATGAATATTACAGATTGCATTCAAACTTATAAAGTGGGTGAAAAGGCAGGGCCCTGCCCTGGTTCTGGTTCTCTTCAGTGACAAACTCTGCAGGATGTCAGGCCCATAGATTGCAGGCCTAGATTAGTATCCATGTGGCTTTGATGTCAGAGGACATCAGCATTCTTAGATGCAATATAATATTGCCCCATCCAATTAC
The DNA here is from genome assembly GCF_963514075.1 of Conger conger. Taxonomy (NCBI): domain Eukaryota; kingdom Metazoa; phylum Chordata; class Actinopteri; order Anguilliformes; family Congridae; genus Conger; species Conger conger. Next base: position 22,383,013 of record NC_083774.1, read on the forward strand.
CCTGTTCCTCTCTCTAAGGCCATAATTTAAACACACCATAGCAACATATCTTACACTCAGCACTTAATTGGTCAATTAAAGCAGTTACACAGCTAATTGAACTCACCTGGTTCTTGGGTCTGAATTGGTTGCTGATATTAATGTGAAAACTGAAAACCAGCACACCCTGCAGCTCTTCAGGACCAGGAGTAAGGACAACTGCTCAAGAGTTTACAGACAAGACTGTTGTGCTAAGATACTCAATCCACCCTACCTGGCACCAACAATCATTCCATGGTCTCAGTCACTCACGTCCTGCGGGGCGAGGTGTCTGCAGGTATTTGCTCCTACCATGCGCTACAAAACCTGATTTCACTCATTATTTTACCTGCTTGGTTCAGATAAGCTAATTAGCGAAATCAGGTGGTGTAGCGCAGGGTTGAAGCAAATGCCTGCGGACACTGCGGTCTGCAGGACGAAGAGTAACGCTGCTCTCCACCATGTTTGCATGCTTTTATGGAGTTGCTGCCATATGATTGGCTGATAAAATTTTTGCATTAATGAGGGGGTGTACAGGTCTAATAAAGTCGCACTGAGTGTATGCTTTTTTGCTGTTATAAAAGGCATGATTCCAGTACAGATACACAGGATATGCTTTTTAATAAACTCCTACCACAAGAGGTCACTGTGACTCTGTGTAGCTGTCTCCAAAGACAAAATGGATGCACTTTTTTATAGGTTAGGAAATTTGACTTCCCAGATTAAATCAGAAGTAAGAAGCCTGGGTGCAATTTTAGACTGATCTAATCTCATATCAACAAGGTGACCAAAATTGCACTAGGATATAGTGCGCACTCCACTACGATATCAAGCACACTGCACTAGGATGTAGAGGGGACATTCCACCAGGATTTCTCAGGTCACTGCTGGATTAGTTACTTTCAACATGGCAGATGTCCACAGGGATTCCTAATCAGAAAGAAAATACTTTCGGGAATAACTATGTATTGTAATATGAATGCATCTTTTAAAAATGTTGCATTTTGGAAATTGTTTTGTTATGGTTTCAAACAGCTCTGAACCAAAATGTAGTATTAGAGTGTAGCCTCTGGGGTGAAAATTGTGTGAGAAATATTTGAGTGAATAATGTTGCCTTATGTGAGTAATTAGTAAGTTTTCATTAAATTTTCCACCCAGGTGAAAAAAACAATGCCCTTTTTCCTGCCATAAAATGCCTCCAATGGTGTAATATGACAGTATTATTTATGACTTATAAACAAGGTAAAATATTAATGTCTGCAAATTCCATTTCATACACTTCTAATGACAGGTACCGATAATAATGCATTAAATCAGGAGGGTTTTGGATGTTCAGTACAGTTTTTCTTGTTTTGCCTAGGGAGTGAATGAATGAGAGCATGGTTATTCTCCTCTGCGATTCAGGAACATGTAATATGTGTTAATCCAACCCTGCAGACCTACTTATCATCCAGGCTGGGAGCAGTGATAAGTTCTCATTATTACATGTCTGGAACATCAGTGAGCCCACTGTGTTCTTTATTCTGTATTTAGGCTGTGTGCTTTGTATTATATTGCTGTAGAGTGAACCTGCTGTGCATGTTATATGTTTAGAAGATGTGTGGGCTTCATTTAGTGCTGTAGGGGAGGAGGGGAACCAGTCCCATTATTGCTGTGCTGGTCCTGTCTGCTTTATCACAAACCTGCATCATTTCACTAAACATTTAAACTGTTCATTTCAGCAGTCATTTTCAAGGCCAGGCCATTGTGGTAACCAATGTTTGCGCCCGATAACCTGAAGGGTACAGCATTGCTTTTCTCCTGGAAACACAGAATTTTAGGGACAATATTTTCTTTTCCTTCTGTATAGGTGAGAAGTTTCAGATGCCGAGAAAGTTTCAAGCCAATCCTGATAAGAGATGCAAGGCCTGCAGGCATACAGGTGTGAGTGCTACATCTGAGGCTTCTCCATCCCAGTTTCTGTGTGCATTTATAAGGCTTTGGAAATTCATCATCTGTGCAGCAGGGCCACACCCTTTCACCTGTGTGTGCTGTAAATAAAATACTGAGTCATTCCTGGAGAAATCGCCTCCACTGATTTACTTTTGTAAGTGCTATTGTGTTAGAATTGTTAGTGTTTTCTGAGGTGTTAGCGTGTTGGAAGTGTTAGTTTGTTGTGAGGTGTTAGCTTGTTGTGAGGTGTTAGCGTGTTGGAAGTGTTAGTGTGTTGTGAGGTGTCATTGTATGAGTTTTTCAGTGGAAGACTTTCAGTTTATCAGTAATGGAAAATAAATAACTCCTTTGCTGTTGTCTTGCTTTACTCAATACTTTATAATTACATTATTGCAGCTTACAGTGACTGTCTGGGTGTGTTAATTACATTATTACACTGGGTCTCAGAGAGAGTGAGAGATGTATTTCAGTAATGTCAGCGGTGTTATTATGGAGAATATGTATTATATGTAAAAATGTTCACAAATTCTAAAATAATTTTATATAATCTTAAACTGGTTTAAAGTCAATTTCAGACATATCTGACATGATAATCACATGAAGTGCAAATAAGTATTTTTGTTAAGGAAAGTCTTTAATTCTAAAAAGCTTAAAGCTTGAATAAAGCCTAAATATTATGAATAGCCAGATGCTGCCAACAGATGGCACTAAAGCCATTTATTTACAATGAACCTCATGACAACCAACTGCATAGTTGTATCTGTTGATGGCTTAAGGTGTATCTACATGAAGGATGGCTATGCAAATTAACTATATACAAAGCAAGCTGAGTGTTATTTCCATCCTCATTACATAGCTCCTAAAAGTACTCACAGGAATATCATAAAAAGTCACTGTTGTCACTGGGGCAACTGGCTATATAATAGCCTTAATATTCCTTTGATCGTAGAATTCTCAAGATGTCAACCTACATATATATCTTTTTATTCTGCCTGTTCTGTGTGTATCTACTGTGTGGGCTATCTGAAGGTGGATTAGTAACTTAAGGTTATATAACAGTTCCTGGACTGCCTGCATTTCTCTTCTTATTTATGTCTCCTTTTAAGTGTGGTTTATCAAACCCTTTGTTGGTACTCTGTAGTTAGAATACAAAACAACATGTAATGTGCAAAACTGATCTTCTCTGTGTTTCATATGGTAGCTGTGAAGGAGAATAAGAAGTATAATAAAAGTTAGAATAAGAAATGTGCTATTATAAGAATATTTGACAAGAAAATTATATTTATTTTTACACTTTCTAAATAGATGTTTGTCTGTAGTCAGAGAATATGGCTTTCTATTGACAAGCACTATTTCATTTGTAATACTAGAAAACATGGAAAAACTTGCATACGACAATATGTACTCTGCAAGAGTTGATTTTACACTAAACATTTTACTGTTTAATGTAAAAAAATGTTTTTGTTTTTGTTTTTTTTCCCCACAACGCTGACAGATGGTTCTAGTCAACCAGGATAGACATCAGGGAAATGCTGAGAGCTTTTAAGTCCAAAGGTATTGATCATTACTGTTCACATTTCAATAAAAAATCCACCACTTCCACCCAAACTGACATATCCACATTTATTATAATCCTGAAAACATATTTAAAATTATGTTGAGATTCAAAAGCCTTTGAGGTAATTTGATGAAAACCCACCTCTTCCCACACTTCTAGAAGTTTCAAAATCAGCTTCTACACACTCTGCGAGATGAAAGGACAAGTTATTAAAATTATATATGATTTCACAAAATGAACACAGCCTGGAATTAATCTCCAGCTTGTGACCATCTGGGCAATGAAGCTGAATTTCAGCAGCAATCCTCCAGGTGTCCCTCTAGGAACTCTGGGTTCTGGGACTAATTATGACAGGCAGCACAGACTAATCTATCATCCAATGGAGGCATTAGTCAGTGCAAATATAACTGTGTTAAACATGGTAGAACAATGCTCAAACAGGAAAATAATCTTTGCAAGATACACTTGCCTGGGCATGCTTATGTATGCATATTAAACATTGGTTCACAGCACCAACAGAATAATAAATACACCATCAATGTATAAAAATGTCCAGTGAAATTAAGAGAATACATGAAACTATTTTAACGTTCTTATTGGATGTTTTAATTTATTGCCACATTTTCTAACAGTGTCTGACAGGTGATAAGTGTCAACGGACGTTGCTCTGACTTTCTTCTTGTGTGCCAGATTAAGTGGTAATTGAAAGATTAACTAAGTTGTTTACTGCGAGTAATTGAATGACGGTTGGACTCATGGCTGGAAATAGAGTCTTCATCAGCCCTTTAGTGGCAGAGGACCGAATAACTGCACCACACACAATCTTCATATCCAAGATTCCCAAAATGCCACTTTGTGTGATGAGTTTTACCAGGGCACTAAATATGAAAGGTGAAATAATCAAAAATTATTAAATGTTGATGCACCGCTCCTCTCCCATCCATAGGGCTGCTAAAAGCAAGTTTTCGCACAGCAACAATCACTGGCGACACTGGCTTTGTTTCTAGTCCTGAACATGAATCAGCACAAGTGAAAAATCATGCTCATTATGTTGATGTTTTTCTCAGCATCCTGCTGTAAAAACACCCACCCATAATTTCAGCATAATATACTCAAATGACCTCGATTCAACACGCCCACAGCCGTGCCAGCAGGCTTCAGTGTTTAGCGGTGGCAAGTCTGTATGAAGTCCAGCTTCCGTCCCCGAATAGAGCAGGTGTGTGCTTTGCCAGGGGCAGAGGGTAATGTGCCCCTCAGAGCAACTCTTAATCAGCTCTGTGTTTGGGGGCCTGTTAATGTGCTCTACCTGGCCATTGTGTACCTGCACAAACACATCCCTCCTTTTTCCAGGAAACAGGCACGGGCCCAGTGACCTTGAGGTGTGCAGCTGGACTAATGATGTAAAGAGGGAACTTTAGACCAAAGGGGGGAGGGAAAGTGAGGGGGGGGGGGGGTTACAATTCTGTGAGGGTGACTTGGATATGAGGTATAAATTGGGTAGGTGTGTTGTAAGCATTCTTGCTGCGCCGTTTGGCAGGCGGGTTTTATTCTGGATCATCTTGCACTCAAGGAGGCAGAATTATAGAATTGCTGGAGACTGAATAGTCATAACTTACATCAGCCCACTCTTACAGAAGTATCTGTCAGTGCTTAGTATCGGCAGCACAGAACAACACGAACATTAGCCTGCATCAGCACTCTGCACTGGCTTTAATAATTTAAAAATAAAATATAACTCCTGAAGGGGAAGTGCAAATGACAAAGATTGCACATTCACCTGCCTTACTTTGTTTTTTATTAGTCTCTCAAAATGTAAAGAATTATTGATATACTGGCCTCGAACCAATCTATTTAAAGATGCCTGAGGTAATATTTTATTGCTGTTCCACTCTATGGCATATACCGCATATGTTCTTGTTTCATCTCATACAAAAACATTTTGTGATTAAAACCATTCTCAGCCCACTGCTAACTGGGACCGTGAGGTGGAATAGCAAATAGCAAACAAACCCCAGTGCATACTACTGGGATTATCTTGTTCCACTCTTACACACAGGATAATCCTGTTCCACTCTTATGCACAAGATGATCCTGTTCTGACTGACAGTCAGGGGGTTTTTCGTACTCTGACAAAGCAGTGGTCATGAAGTAAAACCCAGGCCTTAATCTCTTGTCCTTATTGTGTCCTTTGTCCTCAGCAGCTAATCTAGACGTGCTGTTCACAGGAAAGGTGATGCAAAAACATACTGACGTAATGACAGGGAACAGGACCCATCACTGCTCATTTCCCAAACTTGAGGCCATACCTTCAGAAGCCCTGCAGAAGGGCTCGCTTTGGGGAAAACCTGCTCCCTGCTGCCATAGCCTCCTTAAAAAATAGGCCCTGCTGAATAGGCCTGAGTGTGTACTTTTGCCTGTCATTGTATGTTGGTATTGTGGGCTGCTGTATGTTCTGTTGTCTGATGTATACTGGTGTACAGTGCTGTGCATAGGAATTTCCCCTTGGCTACAATAAAATCTAAAGTCTTCTCAGGACCTCGTCCGTTAAAATGTAAAACTGTACTGCTCTCATTGACCTAGAACGGAAGAGTAGTGGGCTACTTCAACGTGACTGCTTCAGAGAATTTGTCTGCTAAAATGATGATGTAGCCAATCGGGATACTCCTTGAGCACACTGATTGCTCTCCGTAGCCCCACCCCTTGATGGGTCATCCTGTTGAATTTATACATTTAAGCAAAATTTCATTTAAGTGTTCATTTTTGCCTCACCACATCCACATATTTATTTGTCCCCCACTGTGAAGCAAATGCCTAACAGCAGTCCTATGGCATGTTCCAGTTCTACTTAATGTATACATTGAAATGGTGCTCCCACCCACCTTGAACATACTTATAATTCATACCCAACATGTCCCCCGCATCTCTGATCAGCTGAGGGGCAGCGTTTGGGCTTCTGCGCATAAAGTCTGGGCGAGACATTGGATTACATTGCCCAATCAAAATAGCATCAGGAGCAAAGAGCTGGAATTCTCAGTGGCAGTGCCATTACATTTGACCTTCAGAGCCGAGCCGCAGACACAGCTCTGAGGCAGGATTAGTGTGGAGCTGTGTCTGTGTATCCTCACAGTGCCGCCGTCGCTGAATGAAGGCATCACAATAGTTCTCTTTATGCCTGAACGGGCTGAGTGGCTGTGCTCCATTATTTCCTGAAGAGCAGGTAATGGAGCTGTTTGTCTTTGGAAACAGAAACACGCTCTCCATCAGAGGAAGCCATTTGCTTTTGTAGGAGAGATACGAGGCACGCGTATGAGAACAATGCTGCCAGGATAATTACTATCCATCTTCAATTATTAATAGCTTCAATTATTAATACGCTGCATCTTTGTTTTTCATTGATGTGCTTTGGTAATGCTCTGTGCCATCACAGTGATGTAAGGGCATGGGAAGATCTAATGTTAGATATTAAAAGTTGTATAAAGAGATCTGGTCCATACGGACCTGTTCATTATCACAGCATGTAATGGTTTTAATAGTACTCCTTTCAAAGAGACCCAGACAACAACTGCTCCCATGCTACAATATATACACTGTACACCATCCACATACACAAATATAGACTTATACCACACACATGTAATTCTCTCTGTCTATCAACTACCTACACACAGGTATATAGAACTGTAAATACATAGTTCAAAGTTTAATCTTAAACCTGTGACACTGATATTTTGTAAATGTCTTTTCTTTTGTGAGAAGCTTTTTCTAAAAAAGGTTTTTTTTTTTACAATTAATTTTAGATACATACTTAAGACAGGCATGACCAGCCATCACAAGCAGGCACACACACACCCTGACACCTTAAGTTTGTTTGCCAAATAAGTTGATGACAAATACGTTTCCTTCTACTGCAGTCCAGGTGTCATAATGGAATAACAGGGCAGTGGAGTATGAATCCCTGTGATTTATGGGCATGGTCAGAATTAATAAGACTTGCACCTAAATTTAATTTCCCAGTAACTCAGCAGCAAGCTGTAGGCAGATGCAGAGTCTGCATCACTATATTGCGCACAAGTTCCCAAAAGGTTGATTTGCCCAGTGAACTGTGATGGTACATACTGAGCAATACCTGTGTGTCTCTGATTTAGCTTTAATTGAATCTGTAAAACTTTAATGCCTGAGTGTAGCCAAGCCCTTCCCTGCAGAGTCCTTTCTATGCACACTTCCTGAATGGGCTGTGACCTCTGACCTCTCAGCTGAGGCTGTAATCTGGGGCCTGCAGACACAGGGGAAGGGTGTTCCCCAAAATCTGTTCTCGTCTGTTATTGTGAACATGTACAATGTAATATTTAATAGCCTAAGTTCTGTTCCAAAATCAGAGAAATGAAAAAAGATCCTGGAAGTTGTCTTGATTTCCCCCAAAAAACATGGATGCATGCAATACATCCTCACCCATCAAGGATGGACTGAATGTCCCATTACTCTTTGCACCATGGCAGATGAAATGGGACAAGCTCACAACTAAGTTCAGTTCTCTCATTTCACCAATACATAAATCTTTTGAAGAATTAAAATGAGGTGAGAAATATATGCTCCAATAGCTGAATTTGAGCACATGTTAAGCATATAATGTAAAAAAGTTTCAATACAACTTTATGAAAGAGGAGGCTCTGCTAACTCATAGCCAGGTAGCCAGTACTACCCTCTGTTATAATAGCGTGCATCAACCTGAGATGAGCAAAGTTGTATGCTGCAGAAAATTCTTGTTAGACGTTCACTGGTACAGAAAGCAATTTTAAATGTTAAATTGAAATGTAAAATTTTTAACTGAAGAGATCGCATTGAGCTTATTTTGGTTTTATTATACACTCAGTGAGCACTCTAATAAATACCTAATAAAGTGCTCAGTGAATATATATCAGTATAAGAGTGTTGACGTTGACGTTCTTGGTATGTCAATGTCAGTGTATATATAAATCCCATTCCTTTTACTGACCAAACATCAAGGACTTGACTTCCTGCAGCGGTGACAACTTGCAGAGAGAGTAAATGGGGAGAAAATTGTGGTGATGGTGACGGGACCTTTTAAAATATCAAGTAAAAATGCCTGGATATTCATGTCACAACACGGGACATGCCTGGGCTAAATGCAAGATAAAAGTGTATTTATTATATATATTGTTTTACAAATTTAACCATATATTTCGAGATTCATTTTTACTGATGACCTGGGGAATCATTGTGGGTAGGGAATGCAAGGGATTGCAGAGGCTTGTACCCCTTCTCATTCAAATGTGCCATGGTATCTTTAACAATCAGGGAGTCAGGACCTCAGTTTAACCTTCTTTTGTGCCCCATCGTGGTTGGGCACTGAGCTTCTGTTTTGGCCAGAGGGAAGAGTGCTCCGTACTAACCCACCAGCACCAAGTTCATTTTCACGGGACTTCTTCCATCCAAGTACTGAGCAAGCTTACCCCCGCTTAGCTGCATCTGTTTAGCCTGAGACAGGCACAGGGTGGAATGGCTGCAGAATGGGATGCAGGTACAGATATGCTGACACGACATTTCAGCTCAAATCTATCGAAAACTCTCCTTTTGCATGCACATGCTCAGTGTTACATGCGTTAAGGTTAATTAAAGGTCACCCCTCTGGATCTTTTGCCCCGCTGTAATAAATCTTCCAAGTTAATAATTAATGCAGGTTCTCACAGGGACACAGGAGTCTTATTTTACTTAATATTGCCTGCACATACAGTGAGCTTTTCTCTAACAATGTTTAGGCACTTATTATTTGTTACTTTATATTAGATCATTATGGGTTTATAACTTTGTTTGTATTCAGTAAATTTGTCTGAATACAAACAAACAAAATACAAACAAAATCTGAAGCCATGGGAAGAACATTTCTAATTCACTGACTGAGATTAATGCATTTAATTTTGGAACTAGCATATCAGAGGGGTTTGGAATTTAATTAGGGTTAGGAACTCAGTAGTGATACATAGAACACAACTGCAGACTAAAACACAGTTTTCATATGTTCTGTGTTAATGTTTTATTAGGGAAATGATGCATTATTTCATTATCATAGCTGTAAAGTGTTGTTGAGCAGAACAATGGACTTCAGACGGAGTACCATGGAAACTCAGGCCACACGTGTGACGGCCTCAGTCTACTTGGCTGTCTGTGGCTGCTGTTCAGGTGTCTTCCTGCAGGGAGCTCGTTAATACTGAAGCAGAGTGCATGGGAAACCTGTGGCACTCCGTGTATGAAGGCAGCTGAGGCTAATCTTCTTGGCTCTTGCCACCTCTTCAGTTATCTTGTGTTTGGTTATCGTCTTTTGGTTTGACATGCTACAACACGTTGAGACCTTGCGCAAGGCCCTTTACCCTGCATTGCTCCAGGTCACTCTGGATAAGAGCGTCTGTCAAATGCCATTCATGTAATGTAATACAACACCTGGTGGAACATGTTACATGCATTCCAACACTTTCTTCACTACTGATCTTACTGGCGTACAAACCTCATATCGTTTTGTATTTGTAAATTACATGACGTTCATCATTAAACCTCAAACTAAGTTCCCATGATCATGTGTCTTCACCTTCCTTTGTCCTTTCCTTGGGTTGGGTTGTGACAAATGTCATGTGTCATTCAAGACAATAATAATTATTGGTAATATTGTATTTCAATAAAGGAGTCTTTTCTTAGTAAAGGGCTGCTAGGGGGCAGTCATCCAGCCCAAACATGTGTTATGTGTTGTGTGCTGTAGTCAGAGAGGCTGCTGAGGTCCCATTCCCCAGAGGAGGGCAGAGGAGGGGCTATATTGTTGTTTGGTGGGACAGAGAGGTTGTCCCTTGCAGGGTGTAGAAGGGTCTTGGGTGCGGTCACTCCTCTTATTGACAGAAAACAAAAAACCTCTTATATTTTTGTGTTTTATGTTGTTGCAACCCGGACAGTGAAGGCTGTTGCAGTGGTTCAGTTTATCACGTCTGACACTTTAGCCATTCGCATGGTGAGAAAAGGCATCTGACCCAAAACGTCTGTGTGGCAGGAGATAAATAAATTTAATGAGATTGCTGTCCTGGATTTTTACAGAACTAAGCACCATTTGAACCCAGCGAGCAGAAGTCACTACCCCCGGGCTGAAATTTAACTCTGCGGGGCGCTCTGAAAGGAAACAATGGATTTCTGTAAAATGAGGCATCATGGCACCACATATTTCATCCTGATGTGGGGAAATATTACACCCTAATCGGGCTCTGTGGTCGACAAATGGGCAGTAACCAGGGCTAAACTGCGGACTGTCATCCTAGAATGTGTGCGTCGGTGTGAGGGGGGTTGGGGGACTTTGCACAGGCAAAGGCTGTGTTCAATTCAGTGTGCCAAAGTAAGCCACAAACACTGTGCGTAAGGTCCCACATTTTCTTTTGATAATATCCTTTAGTTTGACAAAGTAATTGCAGACAGAAGAAATGGTCTTTCGGGAACAGTAACAAAATAATAACTTTCAGAAGAAAGTTTTGGGCCTGATTCCTTTTATAATACAGAGGAGGAATACTATTGATTTAGCTTCTCACCATTGTATGCAGTACCACCCCTGTGTTCCTTCTCAGCTAACAAGAGCTACGGTTACTTAATTTATCCCCTAAAGAATCATATCTTCATTGTGCCACCTCTTCTAAATGCCAAACTGCAAATCCAATTCCTATTCAACCTGAATAGATCATTGTTGTTTAATGAATATTCACACGTCCATGAAATTCAGGGGTTTGTTTGTGGCATCAATCAGGGCAGCTGGGATCGGATCATTCATGTCAATGTCACTCTCTACCTTGTCCTTTGATGCGGGAGGGGGAAGGAGAGATGTTTGTTTTTATGCATCTCACCTTTCATATCGAGAGGTGGTTGCCTGCAGAAAGTGCTGACATAGGGCTGAATAAAGCAGGAATAAATCTGGTGCTCAGCACTTGTGCAATACCCTCTTCTCTGAGGAATTAAAACTGCAACCCGAGGTTCCGAAAAAAAACTTGAAACTTTGTGTTACAGATGCAAGGAATTTTAATCCTTATGCTGAAATCACTCCTGACTGGAGATGATACTGCACCAGGTGGCAGCCCAGGGTGAGAGGAGGAGGAGGAGGAGGAGGAGAGAGAGAGGGAGAGAGAGAGAGAGAGAGAGAGAGAGAGGGGGGAGAGAGAGAGTGAGAGGGATGACTACTTAAATTGTTGGATGGTTGGATGGTTCCAATTTTTTTTACAGTTAAACAGAGTTAAGTTCTCGCTCTCAGACTCTCAGTGCTATCTGAGGACATCTGTGTAACTCTGGGCTTCTTTACCTCCAGCGTGGAACCTGCCTCCAGGAATCTGAGTGCATTTTTTAAATTAGTCTGAATTTTGTGCTTCACAGTGAGAAAGTCAAGGTCATTTCTGCCTTTTGGTCACATGTAATCTTTAATAATGTAACTAAGGCAATGGAGTGATGCTTTACAGTATGTGCTTGGCACCATGTGCAAAGTAGATAATGGACTGGAGGATACCATTTCCTTAAATAAAAGGGCACGCTTTCTCACTTTTGTTGCGCTAAGGTTTCCTGTACTCAGTGAAGCAGTAAGCCGGAAAGGGCATTTGAGGTGAGAATATTTTGTATTTTTTCAGGGGTAGATAAGAGGGAATGGATGATTTGTTCCATGGACGCGTGTATGACAGCATATTGTGATGCAGTTGCTATGCTTTCTGTGCTGTGTTTCACTCCCCCAATCTGGGGCTCAGAAATCAAATCCCTTATCCAAAATGAAGAAAGCCATCCCCTCTTCATCCCTCAACATAAATCCCTGCTGTGCTGTTAAAAATGCAATCGATGTTGTGAAGGCTTTTTGAAAACTGTATATAAAAAAAATCCAATATGCTCTTGTAGAAAAGCTTTCAAAACAAAGAGATCACACGGCGACTCTTGTGCAGCTGGGGATATTTGATATTGATATTACCCCTGCTCCCCCAACCCCATGCCCTTGGGTGCTTGGATGGCATATCCCACAATGCCTTATGTCTGGGTACAGTGTCATGACCTGGGTCTGGATGTAGTCCCCTTACCCACGCTCCAGATTTGAATCTTTAAGGACATTCCAACCACTTACATGTTCCTTATAGGAGCTATAAGTAGAAGATAAGAACTCCCAATCTTTCATTTGAGCATGAAAACATCAGTGCATCCTTTGCAGAAAGCCTGATGCATAAATGATTGACCCGTGTATCTGCCTCTCCCCATCTACCACGCATCTGCCACGTCTGTAACTGACATGGCTTCAAACCGACGTTTAAAGGAGTTCCATTTGTCTAATTTGTTTTGTCTCAATTTTTGCTTTCATAATTTCCTAGCCTCTCGAAATGGGTGGAGCTAGGGGCAAGAAGAGGAGAATAGAAAAGGAAAAAGAGGAGAAAAATAAGGGATTGAAATGAAGCGATAGCAACTCCTCTCGTCAGTGAGGTGCTTGCGGTCGGCCTGTGCCTGCTGTGCATGAAGGGAGTGGCTGCAGGCTGCTAGGGGCAGGTTGCTAAGGGTGTGAGTGCTAATGATCGCAGTCCATGTGCAATGTGCAGTCCATAACGGTTTTGGGGTTGGACAGGAGATTAAATAATGTGCATAAACGGCCTCTGAGCATTGTTCATTCAGTTTCATGTTGCTTCTGAACAATAAGCAGTGATTGGGTTGGATGGAGAAGAGCAGGTAAAGTTTATATGAAGATGTGTGCAATCTCTCCTCTGAGAGTTTTTGTTCACATTTCATTTCCCCTTTGTCCTTGTTGTTTAATTCATTTCGCTCAGTGTGTTTGCCTTAGGAAACAATTTACTGCATCTTTGATTTTCTGTTAAACAAATAAACTGTCCTTCTGTTCCTAAATCCACCATAAAGGGGGAGTTTTCCTTGCATTTATGCTACTTTGGGATAGAGCAAAGTGAAACATAGCACAGCCCCTGGGTCTTTCTTACAGCAGAGATTTCTTTTTAATTGCTCCTCAAATGGTTCTTTCCCATCTGTTCATAATGTTTACCAACATTTGAGAAAAACACTTTAAAACTCAGAATTATGAGAAAAAGGAAATATCGAAGTCTAATAGCAGATTATGCTGCGAATAGGAAGGAAGGTTTTACAGTTCCTCACATTTATTTTAGTTCGCAATAATTAATAATTCATTAGGTGTTTATCATTCATATAAAAATGAATGCTGAAGTTTTTCTGGGTTAGATCTGAAAAAATGCCAAGGAAACTGTTTGTTTGGATGAGCCAACTGCAAAGTTTCCCCTGAATTTCTATTCCACATAGCCCTTCCATTCATCCATCCAGTTGAAGCATCAGTTAGGCTAAAGTCAAATTTAAGGCAGAAAGTCCAAGGCATTATATCATGTGAATACAAGGAAGGCAAAAGACAAGTGAACTTCAGAGGATTGTTCTCTGTAAGAGACAGAAGTTAGAAGGGGCAGTGTTCAGTAAGTTAATTTCACCCCTGGGGAGCTTCAAAAGTGGAAGATAGAGCTGTGGCACAAAGGGGCAATTGCTGGAAACATTCTACAAAGACCATAATCCCACGGGGAAAGAGGGGCTGTGTAAATAACTGACAAACCACCAATGAAGAAGAGCAGAATTAAAATGATGGTGAGCTGCAGGAGGGGGAAGGTACTGAACTGCAGCAAGAGGAAAAACCAGCGATACGCTATGGGGAAAAATGGTGTGCCTGGGTGAAATTTTGGAAGGCAAAGTTTTTTTTACATTTGACAAGATCTGTGAATAATAAGGAAAGAGAAATGTAACTGCAGCTTCATATCAAAATCTATGTGAAATTAAGACAGAAAAGTGTGGAAATAACAAAACAGAAGTGGACCTAAAACTGAGCCTGAGGGAACTCCAGGAGATAAAAACAGCATCAAACTTGAAAGTGACGCACTGAATCAAAAGTCAAAAGCAACATTGATAACAAGAATAACTTTGACAGTGTCACATGATTCAGTGTCTTATGAGGAACAAGTGAAAAGCACTGCACCTGAGCTCTGTGGCAGACTCTAAATGTCCCAAAGATTTGCATTATCCTAACTATTTAGCTCATATTATCACACATAGTGCTAAATTATGTAAAATAACATTACTCTGTTTTTTATTTACCACTGATAAATAAATCTGCATAAATTTTTAGAGGAACATACTATAAAAATGACAGTTATGACAGCTTGATTTTGAAACGATAGCCTCTGACATTAACAAACCTTTTTAAAAAACACATTTTTATTCAGAAAAAACTCATATCACCCTTCCCTCTCTAGTGGGTTCCACTGTCAGAGCTGAGATGTTAGGCAAAGCTTTAATGCTTTAGCAGTTCTTTCACGTTCTTTCACATGCGCTCCCTCTCTCTTTCTTACTCTCCCTCTCTCTCTCTCTCTCTCTCTCTCTCTCTCTCTCTCTCTCTCTCTCTCTCACTCCCTCCCTTCTTTCAGGGTCATTGTCAGGGCAGATTTTCATTTTGGTAGTTAGCGGGCCTTGCTGCCTAGCTGACAGGTCCTGAAAGTAGCAGTGAGAAGTGGGAGCTTGAAATTGTTGCTTTCATGAAGCTCCCTGGCCTTGTGCCACTTGGGGAGTTTAATCTGTGATGCAGTACACGGCACTGGCTTTCCCCTCCACTGCCGGTGAGGAATTACAAGTGGAACCGGACCGTCCTCGCACCTCACCTGAGCTGTAGCACATTCCGGGCTCCGCGGGAATGAAATCACGCGCGGTCAGGGGGCGTCTGTAGGGGGCATGGGTCTCTCCTCAGGAGACTTTTCTTATGAGAATACCGTGTGCTCAAATACATTGTAATCTTTCGGTCAGCAAGAATCTTTTTTTTCCCTGCTTGACTAATTTATTATTTTTCAATGTCCAGTAGACTGCCAGCCTTATTACAAATAATTCTTACATATTATTGTAAATGGAAAAAAGTGTGTGTGTGTGTGTGTGTGTGTGTGTGTGTGTGTGTGTGTGTGTGTGTGTGTGTGTGTGTGTGTGTGTGTGTGTGTGTGTGTGTGTGTGTGTGTGTGTGTGTGTGTGTGTGTGTGTGTGTGTGTGTGTGTGACGGGCAAGGATGTGACCAGCCACCAAAATACCATTGTGCTGTCCCTCGACATCTCCTCAGCTGTCTCCCAGAAACCCTTCAGACGTCACTCAGGAACTCTTCAGCAGTCACTCAATGGCTGCTCGGCTGTCACTCAGCAGCTGTTGAGCTTGCAGGGAGGTATTTTTAAATGTTAATTTACAGCTGAAGGATTGCACATTGAATGCCTTAATGACAATGCACAGTTTTATTTTATCATAGTTTTATTTTACTCAAGTCATAGCGTGAGTGTTTCTCTAATCCAGACAATCATTGTAATGCTCATGAATGAGCTTATACAGTCCCCTCCAAAAGTTTTGGAACAGCAAGGCCAATTCCTTAGTTTTTGCGATACATTGAAGACAATTTAGTTTGAGGTCAAAAGATCTAATCAAATAGGCCATAGTCCTCTTTGATGCACTGTCAGCACTTAAAATTGTACTTCCCTCTAGGGTCTTTCAGCGCACTTGTGTCTGGTTATGGCACTTTGTTGTACGTCACTCTGGATAAGAGCGTCTGCCAAAAGGCAATAATATAATGTAAAAGATGTACATGAGATGACAGGTCATAATTTCAGCTTTTATTTCCTGGTATTTTTATCTAGATTTGTTTAACAACTTGAAACATGTCACACTTTGTATCAGACCACCCAATTTTATGATGAGCTAAAGTATTGGAACATGTGATTGACAGGTGTTTCTTGTTGCCCAGATGTGCCATGTGTCATTGAACCTGGTGTAAATACCAGAAAATAAAAGCTGAAATTCGGAACTCTTGTCTCGTTTTCATCTTTTTATCTCAACCCCAAATGTCAGTGTATTGCAAAAAAAAGGAATTGGCCTTGCTGTTGGGGACTGTAGCTTCCCCAAAATATTGAATAAAAACCATAATGATAATAAAAACAAAAGCATATGAGAATGTCTCAGGTACAAATAAAGTGTATTATTATTATAATGTATTGCAGTGTGTGAGTAAACTGTGTCACATGACAGCACAGTGCTCATCGTTGCTATGGCAAATCAGGCCCAGTCAATGGTAACCCACTTGGCGAAAATGTAGCTCTTACCTGTAATTTCTTGTCATTTCTTTACATTTGTGTAGCAGTGTAATCCTGATAAATGTGTTACAAATTGACATTTAAGATTTTATAATATAAAGTTTAAAATTCTCATAAAGACAAATTCAACTTCAGGTCCTACACAGAGTAGTGGTGCTTCCTTATAGTGATACCTTCATGGAACAGGAAAGTGGCAGAATAAAGAAGTCACTCAATATAGCCGCAAAGACCATAACCACAGAGTGACCACAGCCTAGACCTTCAGCAGAGGTGCTAAAGCAGCCCATGACCAGAGCAACTGCCTAAAACAGGTGCACAGGACCTGTTATCCCTGCAGATGTTAGATTAACTCTGATAGAGTACATTCAATCCCTGCTGCACAACAAAACAAAAAACATCCAGTGAGCAGCAGTCCTGCAGGCAAAAAGGCCTTGTTAATGAGAGAGGTCAGTGGAGAAGGCCCAGCCTGGTCAAAGCTGTCAGGAAAGTTACAGTAATGCAAATAACCACAAATAACAACAGTGGTATGCGGAAGAGCATCTCTGAACACACAACACGTCAAACCTCTTAAGTGGATAGACTACAGCAGCAGAAGACCAATAAGTCCAAAAGTCTAATAAATACCGAATAGTGCTCACTGAGTGTATATTTCAGTTGTTATCTGATGGGAGTAGCAGTACAATATGTATGAAAGCAATACCAGTGGATAAATGTTACCCGGAAATAATTTTGCAGCTGACTACACTAATGGCGACAGTTACGACAGGTGTGAAATAGTGTGGAGGTAGACATTTAGAACAGAGGCACTCATGTGCATACACACACTCACAGAGGATTCAGAAGACAGTGTGAGTGTGGTACCGTTGTGTGTCACCAGTGAAAAATCGATCCAATTTCTATTAAAAAAACTAAACAAAAGCAGAATGCCGGATTTTAGCAGCCTGTGGCACCCAGGCATGACTGTCCACAGACACCAGGAACAAGGGATTCTGGGATTTAAGGGAGCCTGTTGAATTCAACTAGGAAGTTCCACTGAGATAAAGAGTCACTTTACAATGGAGATTTGACCAAGAGGACAGTACAATTTTGATACAGTACATTTTAGGACCAGTGTCTCACATGTATCCAGGAGCTCACTAAACAATAATAAACGGTAAATGGACAGCATTTATATAACGAAGTGCTTTATAATTGATGCCTCTCATTCACCCATTCACCCATTCACATTCACATACACCAACAGCGATAGGCTGCCAGGCAAGGTACCAATCAGCTCATCGAGAGCAATTTGTTGTTAGGTGCCCTGCTCAGGGACACTTCAACACATCCAGGGTGGGGGATCTTCCGACTGCCGGACAACCGAGCTTACCTTGTCTACCTTGTTACCTATGTCTTGTAAAATGCCAAGAGCAAAACCTCATATTCCGTAGACTCGCCAGATACTTTTATGTTCCTTCCATCCTGCCTGCTTGTTAAAGGTTTTCATTGATAACAGATGCTTTTAGTGTTGTATTAGTACAGAATGTTCATTCCCATAATACTGTATTTAGCCCCTAATGCATTTCCAATTTGAGATGTTTCAGGTTCAGTGGTAAAAAGGTGAAGGGAATATTAAGATTCCAGAGCTGAATATGTGGTGAGGCTAAAGATTCTGCAGTGAATCCTCATCCGTGTAGATGTAAAAATGCCATTTGCTGAAGAGGAGACGCACAAGGGCGTGTGTCATCAATCCACTCCACTTTCATTCTCGTCATCGCAGTTCAGAGTCGTGTGCTCTTATGCTCCCTATTTTAGTTTGGAGTGCTGTACTGGTCTGCTTGGAGGGATTATGCTTAAAATTCCCTTCCGGAGTTCTGAAGTGCCTGTTACATGATCTGCAGTCTTCTTTGTGTTTGGCTGCATTCAGGGTTGTCTTGCCTCTTATTTCCATCACATTTCAGATGTGTGTCCTGAACATGAGAATGTGAAGAAAAAAATAAAATTTTGACCCTTTCCATTTCTTAGAGTTCGTTTGGCCTGTCTCTGAGTATCTGATTGGACCCACTCTTGTGTCTGCAGGTCTACACTGCAGATTAACTGTTTCATTCTCATCTGCATGGTTTACATATAAAGCAATGGGTTGGTAAGTGTCTGCGTGTCACTAACATGCAGCCAGAACACAACAATATGAACTATATGCATGGTATGAATTAGAATCTATGGCTCTGTATAACTGTATAACATTCATAACGTACAATTCCCTTCGATCTGCATGGTCCATTGGCAGGAAAACGCACAGCTTATTTTTCACATAATGTCACGGAAATTAAAAGAAACATTCAATTTAGAAAAATCAGTTTTAATCACAAAGTACACTAACAAAAAGTGTGTTAATGTACAGTGTACTTGTGTAAACAACCATGTTAGTCTTTATTGCAGGTTGTGGTGATGTCAAGTTCCTAATTGACTAATAGCATAATTGAGGAAAACTGGCTATATCTGATGGTATTGAGTATCCTGTTAATTAATTGCTGTGTTGCCAATCAAGGAAATTGGTTGAAAACGGGTTGAGACCAATAATCAGTGTGAGGGAAAGTTCTGCTCCGTTCATTTTCAGCTCAGTGGCTGCTATCGATAATGTCCTTCATCTGAGCACAGGAGAGTGGACTGGCACTTCTGCACAACTGTTTTGTTCCAACTTGTCTCCCTGCCAGAGGGGACAGGAGGGACACAGAAATAAACTCAATTTACAGTTCAAACTTTGAGCGGAGCCAGAGGAAAGGTTGCGCTAATCCCCAGAGCAGAGATCAGAATAACAAAGAGATGGTCTGCTTGTTTTGCCAGGAAGTGCACAAACATTGGAACTGACAGTCCAAGTACAAGACCCAGGTGGGGCAGGTGAGAGGGCACAGGTCCCAATGGAGCAGATGAGCGGGTGCTGGTCCCACATGGCAAAACAGTGAGCTCCCATAGCATTCTGCACAGTTGCACAGTAACATAGTGAGCTAGCATAGCATTCTGCACAGTAGCACAGCAACAAGTGAGCCAGCATAGCATTCTGCACAGTAGCACAGCAACAAGTGAGCTCCCATAGCATTCTGCACAGTTACACAGTAACATAGTGAGCTAGCATAGCATTCTGCACAGTAGCACAGCAACAAGTGAGCTAGCATAGCATTCTGCACAGTTGCACAGCAACAGGTGAACTAGCATAGCATTCTGCACAGTTGTACAGCAACAAGTGAGCTAGCATAGCATTCTGTACAGTAGCACAGCAACAAGTGAGCTAGCATAGCATTCTGCACAGTAGCACAGCAACAAGTGAGCTAGCATAGCATTCTGCACAGTTGCACAGCAACAGGTGAACTAGCATAGCATTCTGCACAGTTGTACAGCAACAAGTGAGCTAGCATAGCATTCTGTACAGTAGCACAGCAACAAGTGAGCTAGCATAGCATTCTGCACATTAGCACAGCGACAGAGAGAACTACAGCAGCATAGTGTTGTGCACAGTAGCACAGCAACACAGTGAACTAGCCTATTGTTCTGCACAGTAGCAGAACAACACAGTGAACTAGCATATTGTTCTGCACAGTAGCACAACAACACAATGAACTAGCATATTGTTCTGCACAGTAGCACAACAACACGGTGAGCAACAGTAGCACAGCAACACAGTGAGCAACCGTAGCATATTGTTCTGCACAGGAGCACAGCAACACGGTGAGCAACAGTAGCACAGAAATACAGTGAGCAACAGTAGCATAGTGTTCTGTACAGCAGCACAGCATTAATTCAGCCATCAGGCTTCAGGAATCCTAATGTGAACCCAACAGATAAACAGCAGAAAATCAACAGGCCATTGCTATTTACCCAGAAAGGATAAGAGTATGTTACATTTGGCAATTTCCTTTGTAATTATGCAGAGTAATTAACAATGTTGGCCTTTACAGCTATAATTGCTTCTTAGTGAATAAAGAGTGCAGGCGATGGGAAACATAGCATGAATATGCATCAGGCAGGCACAATCTCCTGGCACTACTGCCATTATGCGATAGCGGCTCATTCTGATGTTCCAGCCAACAGAGCAGAAGGGTGTCATATTTCAGAGTATAGAGGTGTAGAAGTCCCCTGTTCTCCCTCCCATTCATAGCAGCAGTTCATTCCTCTGTTGCTGTGTTGATATGTCTGAAATGTACCTGTGACAGTTTATTTATTGTGGTCGTGATCCTCATATTCCATATCCATATTAGAATCATGCAGCTGTCTAAAATAAAGCGCACAGCATATAAAAATCGTCTAGGAAAATACAAAATATAAACTGAAATTTTAGTTTATCTATCTAGCATCACTTTAGGAATCAGCATCACTTCATCAAGACCGAGAGGGAGAGGACTACCAATGGCTCAGTCAGGCAGCCTGTGGCTGCAGCACTAGATCATTGTACATTTTATAGGCCTACTTTTACTGGCAAGTCCATTATTGCACTCGACTGACACACCTTCAGGTAGCAATCATCTTTGCAGTCGCCTTGCTTCTGTCCCCAGAGCTATGAGGGGCTCCCTGCCTCCACGTTCACACCCCTCCATTCCCCTCTGTGGAATAGGCACCTACAGACCCCATGGGCCAGGGCAGACGATCCGCACGGTGCAGCAGAATTAAGTCTTCATTAAGGCCCATCCCTGGGGGGAAAGGCAGCACTCAGACTTTCTTCTGACTCCATCATTCTGAGAGCGTTCAGTCTCTGCCCTAGTTTCAAGCCAGAATGATAATAAAGCAGTTTAACAGACTTTCACATATTGGCCTTTAGAGCGGAGTAATCTTTAAAATGGGTTCAAAGAGCATTCTGGAAGAATATTAAGTGTACTTGGGGAGCGATGGATCACCCCAAAGTCTCGATGGTGCCCCAAGTTCAAGCTGCTGATGAAGAGTAGTTTCAGGCAGGGGAGGCCAGCTGATTAGGGGGTTAATAAATTCATAAATTAACACTTTTTACTTTTGTTCTAGTTTTGAATGTACAGAGAGGGGCTTGCTGGCATGATGGACTGCGTGTCACCAGGACTAGAAATATATATAAAAATATAGTGAGTTAGTTGGTGATTTTCCCTAATCACTATACTACAGTTCAACTCCACACAGTGAATTCACAATACATATTTTCTTTAGCTTTTAATGGCATATACTGCACTCAAGTATATAACTGCAGCAGAACACTTGATGACAGAACAGAGTCGAGGGATCCTTTACTGCGAGCTGATGTCAGGGTGCTGGGGGATTGTGTCAGGCCCAGATTGATACGGCAAGTTATAGAAGCAGTCACCGACAGTTAATCACACATAGAAGGAGCAATAAGATGGAATATTATAACTTTCTGTACAGTATTTGTCATATTCCTGGATCAGCAGCGACAGAAATACAGAACGGAGATAAATCATGACTCATATTACAGGTTCCCACCTGCAAGGAGTTAAGGGCCGTGTGCTGGGACCGTCATACTGTGACTGAATGTGGTGTGAAAGGGTGCAGGGTGTCCATACAGTATATCTGAACAGTTACAATAAACCAGGGCCCTTGGCCACAGGTTGAGAGAGATTTCTTGCCTGATGGCAGCAGTCGTGTGTGCATGCTGGTTTTTATTCCAGCTGCAGATCTTGATTATATACTGTAATTAGTTAAATCACTAGCTCAATTAGGGCTGTAGGTGAGCACCTGTATATAATGGATTTAAAGTGAAATGTCATCTAAAGAAAAATGGTTGCTTGTATTCTGGACTTTTGCATTACATTATTGGCATTTTGCAGATGCTCTTATCCAGAGCAACATACAGTTGATTAGACTAGGCAGGAGACAATCCTCCCCTGGAGCAATGCAGGGTTAAGGACGGCCCAACGGCTGTGTGGAACTTATTGTGGCTGCACTCGGATTACGAACCCAAAACCTTGCCTGTCCCAGTCATTTATCTTAACCACTATGCTACAGGCCGCCTTGACTTTAATGTAGTTAAATGCATATGGCTGGATGAGAACTTGGAATCAATTAAGATGGAATAAGAACCTGCATACAGACAGCCCTCCTTGGCAATGAGTTTGAGATCACTGACGTAGAGCCACCTTGCTCTAAATCTGTTGAGTGTCATTTGAGAAGCGCTTTTCACAGAGAGTTTCACAGACGCTTTACAGATTGACAAAAAGAAATACCAGCCCTAAGCCCCAAAATAGCACTTAGTGGGGAGTAGCAAGTAAAGTAGAAGAGTGGTGATGGTGCAAGAAATAACACAACAGCCAATGTCTTCCCGAGTCTTCAGAAAAACAGAGACAGAGAATAAGGGTGGCAGAGAAATGTCCAAATAAATGGTGACATTCCAAAAATTCACTCTCAGCGTGGCAGCAGTGTAGGCCCTGTGTTGCTGCAATGAATGTGAATGAATACACCCACCAGCTACAGATCAAAATATGATTGGCTAAGCAGTCAATCAGTCAAAAAATCTGACCCCTCTTTGAGGTGGAGTCTACTCATTTTCCACATGGAGACAGCGGAGGAAAAAGTTGATTGAATAACATTTTGTGGACACGGACACTGGTAAATCCTTCCCAATCTGTAGTGGTCAGAGTGTAATTAGATAATCATAGACACATAGCACACAGAGTTTTGGCTTCAATGTTTCTGAGCATTAGAGTTTCACTGCTTAAATGTGGTGTTCAGTTTCAACCCTAAAAAGCAGGCACTGTTCAGCACACATTTCAGTTGGCAGTGTTTTGATGTTGTGCTTCAGAACATACACCCCAAATAAACTGAAGGAAGGAAATAAAGCGTAATGAAGCTGTGTGTTTGGGGACGATTGCTGTTTGTTTTGCTGAGCCAGTCAATGATATTAATTCATGCTAAACCCAATATTGAGTCTTATGAACAAACAAGTGTTATTTAGCTATGCAGCATTCTCAAACCAAAGCCTGCTTACTTTGCACCATTAATTAAACCCCATCAGCCCCAAAGATAATTATTCCAAAAGTATATAATAATAGTAAATAACTTGTGTCCATCGGGAGATTGTTTAATTTGGAACAGAAAATAATAATATGAAAGATTTATTGGAACAACTGACTAATGACACTTTTTGAAAATGAAGTGAAACACTCACTGGCCCTGTGTAACGAGAGCAGCCACTGAGCTGAAAATGAACGGAGCAGAACTTTCCCTCACACTGATTATTGGTCTCAACCCGTTTTCAACCAATTTCCTTGATTGGCAACACAGCAATTAATTAACAGGATACTCAATACCATCAGATATAGCCAGTTTTCCTCAATTATGCTATTAGTCAATTAGGAACTTGACATTCTTTCAATTACGTTTTTATGTGCATCACAGAATTGCAAAATTGTGCACATTTTATTGAGATTATTTACAATTGTTGATAAATGATCTCTGCACTTTCACCACAACCTGCAATAAAGACTTTGTACATTAACACACTTTTTTTCATTAGTGTACTTTGTGATTAAAACTGATTTTTCTAAATTGAATGTTTCTTTTAATTTCCGTAACATTATGTGAAAAATAAGCTGTGCGTTTTCCTGCCAATGGACCATGCAGATCGAAGGGAATTGTAATGTCTTGTAGGGTACCTTGATAACTCTAATGACAAATCCTTCTAATCAGCCTTTAATTGGGACACACATTTTTATAAGTAAAGCCTATTCCCACCATCTTCCACACATTTCCCCAGTGAACTAGTGCAAGAGGCAGGTCTCATTTCGTGAGAATGTTGAATGAGTCTTTCCAGAGTGCAGCACTGGACTTTTTTTAAGCATTTACTCTTGTTTTGTGACTCAGTACTCAGAATAGCAGAACATAAAATATCCAGGCCCATGTCTGTGGCCTGTGCTTGCCTCATTAATATTGTAACTTCACACACAGGGTTTTAGTGATGCCTCACAGGGATAGTGATGGTGTATTCTGTTTGATTGCTGAATTGTTATCTGGGCATGCTTCCTCTCCTTGTGATAAAGTACCTTTGAAACTTGTCATTTTCAAGGAATTTTTTCCTGAACATCCAGTAAGCGTGTTCTTTTTTGTACATTTTCTGGTGGTGTGTGCATTTGTTGTGCATAATAGGTGTACTAATTTATGGTGAACATTCAGTTCTTTTGGTATTGTAAACGTTCTGTTATGGTCTCTCAAATCTTAGACATCCCTATACAAGTTCCACACAAGACAACTCTCTTTTCTCTTTAAAAACTCTTTATTAAATAAGTACATAAAGATGTTTGATGAGTGTTCATCACCCACACAGCCATTATGGACTGGAAATTTTGCTTACATTCCTGACAGTTTCCAACATTTTGTTGAGCCTGTTGTTGAACAATCCCCCCCCCCCCCAAGCAGCTAAATGGGATTAAGGTCTCGCCTCAATCGAATTCAATCGAATCTTCATTCATTTACAAATATTCAATCCAATCAAATATTCAATCCTTTACAAATATTCCATATACACAGGCCGTAACATTACAAACTGGAATTTATTTTGGCCTTGCTAGTCTGGTACCTGTGATGCATATGAGACACAATCAAAGGAAGGTCATTCATGTATTAATGTGTGTGAATGTGATAATATTTCATTTGTGTGTTTTTCTATCAGTCCCATTTTTTCCTGCTTGGAAAAACATAATACAATTTAAACTACATTTCATGCCAATTCATGTAACCTTATTATAAAGTGTTACCGAATTATCTGATATTTGAAAGGGGAATGTTAAATTACAAATGGCGTTTCATTAGTTTGTGCACAAGACAGGTCATTTCTTTAAAAAGGAAACATAATTCATTTTTTGCACTTCACAGGCACCCTGCATCTCTGTCTGCAGCTAATGTGGAAAAATAATCACATTTATACCAAAGCTCAGCATTTTCAGCTCATTCTGAGACCTTAATCAGCACAAAACAAATGCAGGAATTCAGTTGATTGTCATGCTGGCTCTGTTCTCATTCTGCCGTTGGTGTTAAATGATAAATCACAACTCTGAGAGGTGTGGGGGCATTAAAGAACAGACCCAATACTAAGCTGCCATGTTATCCTCCATGCAACATCTCACCTGATTTTCCCACTACACTCTGTGGGGTTTGTTCAGTTTTCAGAGAAAAACACACACACACACACACACACACACACACACACATACGCACACACACACACACACACACACACACACACACATGCACACACACACAAATACACACAGAAACACAAAAATGTGCACGCTCCAGTTATGAATGTTTCACTGTACTCACAAAGAGCCTTTGTGTACTGGAAATGGTTAAGCTCTAAATCTTTAATCATGATCCCAAGGTACTTTGTTTCCAGTAAAGTGTACACCTTATCTAATACGAAAGAAGAACAAGCCCGAAAGGCTCTGTCTCGCTTTCCTCCTTCTCTCTCTCTTTCTCTCCTTCTCTCTCTCCCTCTTTCTCTCTCTCTCAAACATCCAATTGCCAGTTTAAATGATGAGGCAAGATGCTCTTAATAGTCTATTCCCATCATTATGTACTCTATGTCTGTATGTTCTTAAGGTGACTAAATCGAATGTAGCTGGTTTGAAAACATATGGTTGACACATATGCTCAAACTAATTAGGGGGGTAGGAGATTAGACAGTTTTCAGTGTTCACGGTGCTCATACTGCATTGAGTGGGAATATCAGCATTCAACAGTCATGCTCCAGACTCTTCCAACTAATTCTAATACAACTGCATCTACCACTGATCCCTGTGATTGCACAAAAAAATTCTAACACATCTTTTTAATGAAATAATTTTAATATCCAAAAAAAAAAAAGATAATGAGATTTCAAATTATATAATTGTTCCAAGCCTGCTATATTTATAATTAACATTTTGAAAATGTGAACTTGGTCACTCCAGTTCTCATTAGACTCATATAAATCTTATGGTTTCTAGATCAAATTGTTATTTTAACAGAAATATGAGTGCTTATTAATTTCATTTCCAGGTACTTTGAAAACCCACTGAACAGAAGGTATCCATTTAAAGCCACTTTCCCTCCACATTATTCCAGGCAGTGGCTGGGTCAGTTATTGATTTGTAATTGCTGTGAACTATCACACAAGGAATGACATGTGCAAATGTATTTATCTTATGTTTCCTCTAGTATTATATATGATATTAGAATCTCTTCTGAATAAAATAATATTGTTACTGCCCAATAAAGGATGGCATAGATCTGTCCCAGCATGCTTGAGTGATCGTGTTTCTCTGTAAGGCTGAAATAGGACGCTGCAATCAAAGTGTAAGACTGGCATCTGAGTTTTTAAGATTAGATGAGAATGACCTCACTGAGATCTCGGGGGAGGCAAACACTGTTCTGCCCTTTAAATCAAGACTGAAAAGTTTCAGTTTCAGCTTGTTCCACCCCTTTCCCCAATAATCCCAATGATTTATTAACAATTCACAATGTAATCATTTGGCAGATATATATTTTTTTGACTTCGAACCAAAGTGCTTTACAAAAACGTACATTCAGCATGGTGAGGAAACGGCACCAGAGCTATCGTTCCTGAAGATTCCACACTAGGGAGGGAAGATGTGGGCAGAGCTGGGCCGCGTGGCTCTTTTTTGGTTGTAATAGAAACATTCATTGATTTAAAGAGTGTGTATGGTATATGTCTAATGTGAGTGTGTGTTTTTCCACTGTCTCTCTTCCAACTATATCTTGCACTTGTGATTGCATTGTAAATGACTGTAGACTAAGGAGTTTACTGAATGCCAGAAAATTAAATGGTAATGAATGTAAACCTTGTATTGTAATGGTGAGTGAAATAAGGACGTATGATAAGCTACCTGGCACGCGGTGATGTCTGTGAGAATATGGAAGGAAATGTTGTGACCCTGTTGAAATAAAGCTCTGTATCGCTGTCCAAGGGTTTACATTGAAATGCTCAGAGAAGATAAACTCTTTTGTGATAATGAAGGCAAGTTTGGCTGTGATTGCCTGTCATTTTAGGTTCATTAGCATTCAAGCTTATTTTAGTTCTCAGATTCACAGAGATTTTACACATCACCACCAAGCTCCCATTTTGTATGCATGAGTCTCAGAAAAATGAAACCATTGCTTTGTCTGGCTCACAAACTAGCTGGTCCAGATAAAACTTAGAGCAGATTTTATAGCTGAACCATTTATAGCTGAACATATTTTTAATCTCTCCAAACACATAGAGGCTACGCCATTGGGAGGTCTTACTCTTTGCATGCTGATGACAGTGTCTTGTAGTTGTGCCGCCTGCCACCCTAATTAAGGCTTTACAGAAACTGCAACATGCCTTTAACTTGGTATATGCTCAGTCTGGCCAACTGAAACTTGCTTTGGTTTAAGTAACATTATACACCAACTGATTAAAAAACTCAAGCTGAAGTTGGGTTTCTACTTTAGAGACAAAGTGTTTTTCTTTAAATGCCAGGCAAAGGCTGGTGGAAGCCATTATCAATTTCTGAGATACCACCATGTCTGGCACCATGGTCAAAGTCACTTAGATCACATTTTTTCCCTATTCTGACATTCGGTCTGAAAAACAGCTGAACCTCTTGACCACATCTACATGCTTTTATGCCTTTAGTTGCTGCCACATGGTTGGCTGATTTGCATTAACAAGCTGATGTACAGGTAATATGTAATATATGTTGACATTTTAATGTACTTATTAATCTGTATATATTTGTAAAGCATTTTAGATCTTGTTTTGACTAAATACAGAGTGAAAAACAAAACTGTGAGTAAAGAGTCCTGAATCATCATTCATTATCCGTAAACTGAATCTGAATTTGGTAAAACAATAGATTTAATTTTGAGTGATATACTGTAATATTGGTGGCACGGATGGTGCAGTGGGTAGCACTGCCGCCTCACAGCAAGGAGGTCCTGGGTTCGAATCCCCGTCGGCCGGGGCCTCTCTGTGCAGAGTTTGCATGTTCTCCCCGTGTCTGCATGGGTTTCCTCCGGGTACTCCGGTTTCCTCCCACAGTCCGAAGACATGCAGGTCAGGCTGATTGGAGAGTCTAAATTGCCCGTAGGTATGAGTGTGTGAGTGAATGGTGTGTGTGCCCTGTGATGGCCTGGCGACCTGTCCAGGGTGTGTTCCTGCCTTTCACCCAATGTATGCTGGGATAGGCTCCAGCCCCCCTGCGACCCTGTTCAGGATAAGTGGGTTAGGAGAATGAATGAATGAATGAATACTGTAATATGAAATGTGGTCATGTAATATGCTCTGGTTCTCAGCTGTGATTTCCTCATAGCACTGCAGCTCCTTTGGCTTCCCCTTGTTTTATGCATGCTATTTGGCCATTTAATGTATGTATGTCACAAACTGCCTGTAACTTGGATAGCACTTCAGGTTGCACTTCATGTCTGACAGCACTT
This sequence comes from Conger conger, assembly GCF_963514075.1. NCBI lineage: Eukaryota > Metazoa > Chordata > Actinopteri > Anguilliformes > Congridae > Conger > Conger conger. The sequence goes on from NC_083774.1 coordinate 22,412,098, forward strand.
CAGATCGATTTAACTGTATCTTCCAAACTTGGCAAATTCACCCACTTTGCAAGCCGTTTCAGTTGTGCCCAATTTAAATTGAGGTTACAGAAGTTCTTCTGACAGTCTCAGTAATGAAGATGGAGAATCTGTTAGGTTGTATTTAATTTTCCTCCATTCCTCAAAGTGGGATGAGGAATGTTTTATGAGGCAGAATCCAGTGAACTGTGATGTTTCTGATACATGGTTGATGTCCCTGGTGGAGTTTCTTAATGGGGATGAAGCCAGTTTTACAGAACTGTGGACAATACTCCTTCCCCTTAGCTACAGGACATTCTTTGCCAGTCTGCACCACTGGTATCCTTACCATTCAGAAACCACAGCCCTAACAACACAACCACAAACCATACCCATAACAACACAATCACTGTCCAGCAGTCTTTTTTTTGTCTCTGGCAACCAATCCAGATTTATGGTTGGCTCCATAGCATAGATGGCAAAAATATTTTTCAAGGGGGTGCTGAAAATGATACCACCCCTCCCCTGACCAACTGCATTTTCAATTTGCCATGAGCTGCTTGTGAAGCAGCCACAGGAGGATATTCGAGAGAGGGAGAGAGACGCGAAAGTTTACGATGTTCGTAAAATCATCTGGCCGTAACTTTAGTTGGAGTATCGAGGGGAGGTTGAAGTACATAGACCCTGAGAACTGGAGCCATGTTTGGTGGCCCCACCCCCAGAAGAACTTATGGATAACTATGGATTAGCTGACTTAACAAAACGGCTGGGAGTTTGTCACAGGAAATATTGGCTGAAGTAGTGGAGCAGTCAGCAGTCAAGTTGTTGGTAGATTCCGCACAGATATTAAGATTTATTTTTTCAGACAGAGTTGTCACTGTGTGGAATAGCTTACCAGGACATGTAGTGGAAGCAGAAAGACTGGGTCGTTTTCAAAACCCGGCTTGATATGGTGCTGGATACCATTTAGCTTTTAGGCAAACTAAGCAGTAGGTACACTTTAGTGGTAGGAGCATTGCTGGGCTGAATGGCCTGTTCTGTATGTTTTCGCTTCTTCAAAACACTGCCAAAGTCATGTAGAATTAGTTATTATTTAATGGTCATCAGATAAAATATAAAGATTTCATACAGTTTTTCCACAGCCACTGGCCCTCACCCTCACCCTCATATTGGGGCTTAGCAGAAGAACCAAAGGGAAACATTATTAAAAAAATTTTAATCATCGTATGTTTCTTTCAAGCATGTTATCAGTAGCTGAGATATACAGTCTAAGGTCCACCCCTGTTGCTCAGATAAATTTAAAATGACTCCATTATGATTAAAGCATTAAGCATGGTGTTATTGCTTACTGGCCCCTTTGATGTCAAATCCATTTCTGTGCTTTCAAAATGTCATTGCCAGCCATGAGACCGTAAAATAATAATTCTCTTATGAATGTCCACTGCAGTTGTCCAGTATTAAATAGACAATTGGCAATACGAACAGTAATAATCACTCTCAAGTCTCATGCCTTAATAAAAGTGTCTGTATTAATTAAAAGTCTCAATTCTGATTTAAAGTCTGAATTCAAACTAAAGCTACTTCCACTTGGGTTGTCCTCTATTTTTAAACTAAATCTTCAAATATTATATTTGCCTTCTGGTATATTTAGCATGTCATATCTGTTCATTAGGAAGGATGAATATTTATGATGTCTCTCAGCCTCCTCAGTGAGAGCTAGCGGGATTTCTCATACAGTATAAGCAGCATTTTTAATGCAGTGTACAGTGTCAAAGCAGGCTATGAAGATCTAGCTGTAGATTCCTTTTCCCTGAGCCACCTGGTGTCCCCATTCCTCTGTGACCGGGTTTAATGGTTCCTGAGTGACTCCTCTGCCAAATCACTGAGGTGTCGCTGCTGCATTACAAACTTAAGCAGAAAGCATTGATGTAGCATGTCACAATAATACTCACACTGCTGTGGCCACACATTATGATGAAAATGTAAAACGGGAAACTACCAGTATTTAATTGCTTGCATAACAAAATTGTGCAACATTTTCTTATACCAACAGATTTTATTCATGTAATTTAATCATTGCCAGGGATCAGAACGCTGGACCCAAGAGCGAGACCACAGAAGTCAACGTTAAAGTCTTTATTAACTTCAGAACAGATCAGACAGGCAGGGGCTCGATATCCAGCAAACAGCTGTGACCGAGATCAGGCAGTTAGAATACGAGAGTCCAGGCAAAGGGTCGGTGCAGCAACCCAGGTATCAATCAGGAAATAACACTGGAAAGCAAGGCTCAAGCTCATGACAATCTGGCAGTGTGCTAACAAAACCGACAGGCTTATATGCAGGGGAACTCACAATTGTGCACGATAACAAGAAAGAGAAAACTGGTGAAACAAATGAATGGGAATGAATGGGGAGACAGACTGACTACAGAAAGCACAGAGGGTAACAATACATGGAAACGGTAACAACTTAAACGTTGAAAAACTCAGAACCTGACACTCATGGTGTCTGAGTGACATCTGCACATCTATTATTTCAATGAGAAAGAACAACACAATAGAGATAACGGGATTACCTCTAAAGAACAACTACATTAATTTTATTGAATTGACCTGAATGGAACATTTTAGCTACCTACCTTTCTCTAATTTGAGAAGAGAAAGATAATGGAGAAGTGTATGACAATTAAGAGAACTTTGGATTATTCTGATAATTGATACACATGTTAATCAAGCATATTCATTTTTCTGAATGAATTCATGTTACATCCCCCTCACAGGACAAACAACACTCTCATTGTGCACATGGGTGGAGCTGAAGTGGTATAGAATGTGTTATCACCTGCTGTCACCGGTTGTCTCCATACTGCCTTTTGTAAAAGCATGAAGAGAAAAATGGCGCTGGAATATACCTTGCATTGAAGGTAGATTCAGCAAAAGTCTGTTTCAAAAACTTTTATTGTACAAGAGTAAGGAGGGCCTATGTGAGAGTGCACTGCCCCAGAGCTCTTTTGCCCCTCCTCAGTACATTCCATCATTCGGCAGATGCTCTTATCCAAAGTGATGAACAGAAGTGCAGAACATCTGTGTTGCTCGCTGTCAGTCCACTCTGTTACTCTCTGTTACCCTACTCAGGTTTCCAGCTTAATACGCAAGACGTACCGCTGCTCCCCTGATCTGACTGACTATGCAGCATTTTTGGTCTCTCTGAGCCTGGCCTGCCGCCATTAGATAACCGTATGTTCACAATATGCTTGACTGCACATACATGCTCAGTATCCTAGTACAAATATGATATTCAACACATTTTTTGGAACAATAATTTTGTAGTTTAGTCTCTGAAAATACATTCTAAAGTATTTTTACCTGTTTCTGTGTGTCGGCATGTGGGTATGTAGTTGTATAGTTATTGATTTTGGGTGATTTACTTGCACAAATGAAAAGAAATGAAATCTTCCCATCAGCAAATCTTGCAACTTGTGAGCAGAGCATCCATCCTCCGTTGGGAGTGTTTTTATTGCAGAGTGAAAACTTTTCAGTAAAATAATGGAGCCAATTCAAAGGCGGTATTGACAACAATAAAACTCCCCATCACCGCTGAAAATTTAAATTAGCTTCCCCTGTTTTTGTTGACCGTAATGTATTTTGCACAAGAGCTCTGCATTTGTATTATCCAAACACAATGCATCCCTGAGTAAATGAATGCACAGAGGATATCCATTGACGGCCTGAATAGAAGAATCACACATTATGCTCCCCGCAAACAAATCCCTTTGCAATTAAGACAGTAAGTACTGTTTTGCTAATGGAATCAATCTCTCTCTCCCCCCCTCTCTCTCTCTCTCTCTCTCTCTCTCTCATTGTAGTAGTACAATTTATTAATACTTGGCAAAGACTTGAACAGATTTATAGACAGTGTGCTCCAAAATGTTTGGGACAATAGTAATGGTAAAAGTAGTTTGAAGTCATGCAAATTATGCTCTGTGGATATGTGTGAGTAGCAGTGGTGTTATATTTTTGCTGTTGAGTTTTTAAAATATACATTTATGTAAAAATATGTATGCATAATGAGTTGCTGTGTAAGGATGTACCAATGGTTTTCTGTGTTTAGATTTGCGTATCTCATGTGTACTGTTTGATTAAAAAACAAAATTAAAAAGGGTTGACCCTTAAATTCGACACATTTATGATTTTTCTTTTTCTGTTTGGTTGGACCTAAATCTGGAGAGATTTAAATAGTCTCTGAAAGGGAATAACCCAAAACAGCTTGCACATCATGTATTTGACTCATTGTGACACTTTGCCAGTATGCAAAGTTGTTCAAGGTATAATTACATTACAACCCTCTCACTGGAGGCAACATCTTCAAAACAATTTTTCAAACAATCATGGGTAGCAACCATAAAGTTCAGTATGTAAGACTATATTTTCATCTGGAAACTTTTCTTAGTTGATGTACGATTTGAAATGTTCACAATAACCTTTCCAAAGCACATTTGATTCTTTCAAAAACATAAAGTACAGTGTCAAACTAATTGAGCCCTTAATTAAAATGGAATTATAAATTGCAATATGCTAGGTTGGTAACGAGGAGTCCTTTTAATTGCAGCTCTAAAGACTGATTAAAATACTAGACAGACAATATCATACTGCTAAAATAACTTGTGTTTATGTTTCCTCTTTCACAGTGATATTTTATATTTTTGTTTTTTTCATATTCTGTGAGGCTATTCCATCAGGGGGCTTTAACAAGAGTCAGTTAAATTTTAATGAGGCTGACCCATTTCTACAATGAAGGCTACCTTTTAATTGGAATTACATCAGTGGAATTACACAATATGAAATCAAACGGGGAATTAAGACAGCATTCCCAGCAAAGCGTATTCAAAACCACAGTCGGCAACAAGCGGACAGGTTTGGATTCATCATGAAAAATAAGTATATATTGAACTGGTGGTCTGATACTTTGTTTGGAATGTGATCAACAGCACTAATGCTGGGACACATTGATGTGCAAGTTTGTGTAAAAACAAGCACCAATATCTATCCTTCCCTTAAAATCCAAACACTTAAGGATCTGATTGTATGCTGTGAGCAAGAAGTAGCTCCGTATCTGATAAATCTTCATCTGAAGACTGACTGACTAGATACAAAACACATCATGCACCTGCAGCAGGACTACGTGCAACCATGCTTTGCTGCAGGATTTAAAAATGCCCTTCAGCTGGTGCAGGTCGCAGACACACGTGTTCTCCGGTGCTAGGAGCAGTGCTGCCGTTAAACAACACAGCCCTACGACAGCATCCGACCAACTGTGGCATAACTGCCAGCCTTCTGTCACCTGCAGAATTTGAATATCAAAGAAACAGGCGGAATGGACCTTACTTTGGCTGTGGGCTCTCCCTAGCCCTTCAGGTCTGAATTCTTAAAAGAAGCTACACCTGCCAATAAGGCATATCTTGTGTGGTTTGAACAGAATTTGGGCATCATCACAAAAAAGAGAACCACTGGGCATTGGCTGCTTCTGCCAGTAATAACGTGGAGAACTTGGATGGGGGGGTCTATTTGAAAAAAGAGGGGAGGGGGGGTTGGTTCAGGGGCATGGCAGAAGGTACCCAGCACGCCCAGAGAGCTCCTCACATAGTATTTAAGATGGTGGCTTTGTACTGGTTGGAAATAAAAATAAGATGCTCTCTCACAAGCCAGTTGATGGAAATGGTGAAAAAATGCCCTCTGTGAATCAGTAACTGTTAAAAGCCAACTCCTACGTGAGAGATTGTCCTATTAGGCAGATTAGCTGAGTTTTAAGGCCCACTGTAGATGTACAAGGCAATGGAAATAAGTATTCAATTAGTGCTGATTACAGTATCAGACTCCTTTTATGTTATTAAACATGCATTGTAAACATAATTAACAGAATTCCAAATATAGCTTCCTCCAACTGAGGATTGGAAGTGGAACGCTGTGGCTGCAAACACTAACATGGTTTTCCATTTTAACTGATTTTTAATGGGAATTTTAATGAATTCAATTAGAAAATCTCACATTCCCAGAGCCTAGTCTTAATCACATTACTTCATCTGGTGACCCTGCGTGACAGGAGGCAGTGTAAAGATACCCTTGGCTCCATTACCAGCAGTTGCTGGCTTTGTTGCTCTGATAAGTTCCTAAACTCCTTCCTAAAATGTATTCTCTAAACTTTTGGATACCTTTAATGTTGTGGCCCGAAGATAGGGACAAGGAGGAACTGGATTTGGAGTTACCTTTGTTGTTTGACAAATTACCCTCAAACAAATTGAGTCCGACAGGGCTGCGCTGGTCTGTCAGAATCCGAAAGGTCAGTCAAGATGGAAATGTATGCAGCTGCTTACAACGGAGCCCAGAGCTGTGCACGCAGGCTGATGGCCTGGCAGAGTTAGACTGATACTGCTGTGTATTGTTTGTGTTTTTGCATTTTCATTTTCAACAGGGAAAAAAACCACAGTAATACCAAGGACGCTTCTATCAGCCAGAAAGCTAAAGCCAACCAGAGGCACATATTGCAAATATTTCCTATTCCACACTGTATTGGCAGAGTAATTGATTCAGATTTAGGGGCAGCTGGCGCTAGCTACAGTGATTGTCATTTTGTGTAAACATTAATATTATTTTGTAAGACTTGGACTCCTCTCAGCAGCTAATCTTCAGCCAGTCACACTGATTTAAATGAATAAGCGTGTGAACTGATTACGAAGTATGGCGACATCCTTAATTCTGGTAGTCCGAAGGTTGCCGGTTCGACACCCTTCGACACCCCGCCTTGCACGGCAGCTTATCGCCGCTGATGTGTATGAGTGTATGTGTATGTGTGTGACTGGGTGAACGAGAGGCATTAATTGTAAAGCACTTTGGATAAAAACACTATACAAATGCAGTCCATTTACTCGTTTTATTGGTATTGCTTTATTGGCATTTATTGTCCTGAGAGCTGATACAGCATTGAACAAGTAACACTGTGGCATTGTGAGCAGACACGAGTCTACAGAAGTCTAAACTTTATTGGCTGTTTAAATAAATTGTGGATTTTTGCTGTATCCCCATATCACTAGGAGGCCAGGGATATATGGTTGGGGCATTCATAATTTACTGTGACTGGTAATTATCTCATGCGAGTGTTCACTGCAGCTTACTCGTGGATATCCAGTCTGTGGGAGGGTGCACTATAAATGTGACTATAAAAAACTGTCTAAATAACATTGTATCTAGTACTTTTTCAACAAACACGTTAAAAAGGCTGCAGGTATTGTCAGGTGGTTTTAGTGAGCAACAGGTCTTTCCCAAACAATTACGTAGTTATTAACAGATATTCAAAAACAAAGGCAATTGTCAGCTAGTGGGCTATAGGGCATTCAAAGACAATCAATATGACTTCACGGAACTCAGAAATTAGTTTTAGAACCAAAACTTTTTAATTTCGTTTTCATTTAAAGTTGAGTGTAAGTCCCAAGTCAGTGTCTGCAGGAAAATAATAGGCAGCAGGCTTGGCAGCACATTGTGAGATACTGCTGTCTGTTGAAGCAAACATCTGACAGGGTTTCCAGATTAATGCTGGACCTCCACAATCAGATGAGTGCATCAGACTGTGCTGTAGAGGTGTTCTGGGCACTGTGACCGCTCATATCACAGCACGAGAATGGCTGGAGACAGGTCTCACTAAATACCAGTGGTTTCCAAATAATATCATGGCTGGGTGGTGTGCTTAAGGGTCACGGCCATGACAAAAATAAATAAGTCCACTGAAATATCAAAAACATAGGCAGAATGTGCACATTTCATTCAAACAGTGATGGATGGTAGAGGTGAAAGGCAAGCTTATTGGTAACTAATTTTTTTTTTTTTCAGTTAAAATCTTTTTAGAAAAACGCTTTTGCTAGCTAACTAACTGCCTGTAGTGAAGTGTGTGTGCGTATGCGTTTGGCTGCTAGATGAATGTGAACAGCCTTGCGTAATTTTGATATTAGAATTTTGACATTACACTGTATAACTGCCCGCAAGCACAAAATATTGCTTACTGTTAAATGTTGGCTTGTTAACTTTTTGATGGCTACCATGATTGCAAAGCTGTTACCTTTCATAGTTATATTTTACCTTTCATAGTTTTACCTTTTTTAACTGAAAGCAAGCACAAAATTAGGTTTAGCTCATCAAAGGTCTCAAAATTCTCTTTGAACCTACATTTTCACTTTCTGATTGACTGCTTCTCTCTGTAGTACCACATTCCACTGTTGAGGAAAGTGATGGTGTGGGAGACTTACCCCCCCCCCCCCCCCCCCCCCATAAAGGTCTTGAACACAAATGGCATGCATGTGTTTGAACTGTAGTTATCAGTTTTGCTCACCTTTGGTCAATGAAAGGGGAATTTATATGAAATCACTGGGGACAGGTGTTCCACTGCAGAGTATAGTATCACAAAGCCTCTGAAGTCAAAGACTTATATCTGGAGTATAGAAGAGTTGATATGAAATCACTGAGAGCAGGTGTTCCGCCTCTGATTACATTATAGAGAACACTAACATGAAGCCCCTGAGGTCAAAGACAGGTGTGTACTGAGTGATATATCACAATAGATTTTTTATTGTGCAGCAAGCAAGTGAGCACCCATGCACACACACGCACGCACACGCACACACACAGCTGCTGGGCTCTGCCATGTGCTTTGTGAAAACAGGAGGTGACAGTTTGTTGGAATGTGAGCTAATTAGCAATGCAATTTCCTCTGCTTTCACTGGATGCAAGTTTCAGCATCAGTGGGACTATGATGAAACTCAGATGAAAGTCAGGTTATCAGCAATTCATTAGCCGGTGAAAAGTAGGCAACCTTAAAAATACTGTGGATTTCTATATTTCTGTCCTTTTAGCTCCGGGCTCCAGCATATTGGATTAAATAATTAAATGAAACAATGAAATTGAAGGTCAAAGTTCAGACTGTCACCTTTTCATTTGAGTGTATTTGTATCCATACTGGGTAATCCGTGTAAGAATTACATCCCTTTTGATACATACTCCCCCCATTTTAGGGGACCAAAAGTAATTGGACAGTTAGCGTCTCAGCTGGAACACAAGAGTTGGAACACAGCTCAAACCTTCTTCTACTTGTGTCAGTAATGGCGGTGCTTGTAATTAATGCATTCATGCAGTTACTCTGCTGTTTGTTTGAGCAAGCCCTTTTCGCTGCAAGTGTTTGGATAAGAACGGCCTACTGTGAGTGTGTGTGTGAGGAAAGCGCATCACAGAGCAGCGGGTTTACAGAGGGTGCGTGTTTGGGTAAGAACAGCCTACTGTGAGTGTGTGTGTGTGTGTGTGTGTGTGTGTGTGAGGAAAGCGCATTACAGAGGACTGGGTCACAGAGGGTGCGTGACTGTGAAGCTCTCTCCGCTGGAACTACAGTGTGTTCAGATGTCCCATCAGTCTGTTTCCTTCATTTTTAAAGAGGATTCTGACATTGCCAATGCCACCACATGCTCTAGCAAATTTCCACTAAATAAACCATGAAGCAGCATCTGTGGAAACAGCCTGAAACACACATGCAGACACGCACGCACACACACACACTGCTGGATGGGAGAGGGCAAACGCAATGCAAAAACATTAAATGTTCTCATGGGAAATTTATAATGCATATGATAGTAGGCTTATTTCAGACTTAGTCATGCCTTCCTAACTTTGCTGGATGAAGGCTCAGTCAGGCGAAGACAAGGGAGTTGACCTACAGGAGTGCACTGAGGGAAAACAACAAGGAAGACCACAACGATAATAATAATAACACATTTTATTTATGGATTATCTTTCATTGGATAGCATTCTCAAAGTGCTTTACAAGTACTCAATGTGTTTTGGTAGAACAAAATTGCAGCAAGTGACAAACCAATTACAAAAATTAAGGCTTCTGTAATATTTACAGAAGACAAACCAAAAGAATATGGGTCATTTTAAAAAGGGGTTTCAAGGTGGAATTAATGGGCCCAATGGCATAAGAAGGCCTTACATCATCTGCTGATGGTGTTCCAGAGGGTGCAGGTGCAAGACTGACGGTGAAATCTATCCCACAGCCATGTCCTGGGCACATTGGGAGTCTGGAGTGTCTCCATGTGCTGGAGAGGGATTAGCTGGTAAACCACCGAGGGGTGCATTGACATGAACAAGCTGGGAAAAGATAAATGTCTGAATGAGTTTCTCTGCATCTAATCTGTCAAGTAGTGGTCTCAATCTGGAAATATTTTTCTGATTTAGATTATTTTGTTTGTTGATTTAGTCAGTGAAGGACAGTTCCCACAGAGGATACTGGCTATGATGGTGTTTTGCTGTGGTCAGTGCTGGCAATCTGTTAACATGTGCCAATCACTTTGGCTTTAGGTTTGCTGCTGTTATTGGTCACCATGTATCAAAACTCTGCATGAGCCAGATAAATGCACAACATTGGCAAGTCACAAATTTGGGTGCATTTTCTTATTTACAGTACAGTATTACAAATATTTTCAAAATTGAACACAGTGCATCTATATAGAGAATGTGTGCGGTTTGGTTTCTGAACACCCGGGTGTGCATCACTTAAGCATAAATGCTTCATAAGCTTTACTGTAATTGATCCTCTTTTCTCCATCTGAAGGGCCTGACAATCCCTATGGGGAACGCTGTCTGACTGATTCAGCTTACAGTCAGCACAGGGAGTTGCAGACTCCAATTTGTGTCAGTTACTCTAACGGGATGCATGCAGACTTATGGCTAGTTTAGTCTGTCTGGTGAAAATGGCTTTGCCATTGGATCAAGGAATGAACCATCCACCAAAAGGAAGCATTATTTAATCTTGAAGTTACGGAATACATGTATTTTTGTAAAAAAAGAAAGCAGGCCAAATCATGTCTTAAATGTAATTACATTGGCTTATTTATGAAGCAAACATTTGGATACATTTTTTGGTGTTCATAAGCTGAAAGCAGGCTAAATTGGTATGTTCATTATGAGTAGGCAAATCAGATGAAATGCCAGACAGTTGTGCTATTGGATACACTAATAAAAGAGGAGACAAGCCAGGGTTATGTTTCTATATAATCCTGTCTAAGCAGTGAAGTCCAGTGAGGAGGAGAGCATGGTCAAGTGCTATTGCTATTAATCATGCTATTATACCAATATATTCCTAGATTCAAGCACAGTATTAGGGCATATTTAATTTGTGATGTTCAGCCACTTTATTAGTTACACTTACCATATACCATAGGTGGGCTTATATTGCCATAGCCAACCTCAACCGCAAATGAGTAAAATTTGTTTGAAGTCATGATGCAACCATTTTGCACCATTACACACAGATCATGATGACTGCGTGAAATTTAACTACATACTCTGTACAAGCCATGTCATGCTCTATTGCCCTTATTCATGTAGAAAGTGTTTCAAGCAATAGGATGGTGTAATCTTAATCAACACCCACCTCACTCTCCCCTTGGGAAAATTATTATTTTAGAACAACATCCTGTCTTTGTTTAGTTAATGTATTTGTGTAGGCTTCTGCACTGCTGTTGTTTAACATTATGACATTGCCTGTCACAGTTGCAACAGCATAGTGCTCATTTTCTAAATTAATATGAATCAGGAACTACCTGAAGAGCAGCAGGGCGGGAGAGACTACATGGACTACATTAACAGTGTCAGAGCTCAGGAGCTGAACTTGAAAGAGATTGCTGATGATTTTGCACAATTGAAGGCTCAGCGGATGCAGTTGAAATGAATCCGTAGACAAAGTGCTTTTCAAGGGTTTAGTGTTGGGTTTCTGATGGGCCTCCATGCCAGCCTTATGGTGTGAGTTGGGCTGCTACTGTGCATCTCAACAATTGTAGTAAGTCTTGATCACATTTTAGTTAAGCTAACCATAATCCACATACACTGTTTCTTGTGAAAAAGTGAAAGCACTATGCGTTGGATGGGTGAGAGTTTTTAGTGAACAAATCTTTAGGATCTTGACAGTTGGTTACTATGGATAGGAAATTAGTTGTAGACTACAATGAAAAAAAAAGTACCATCCCCGCATTAGTGTTTTTTTGTGTTGGGAATGCCATTGTACTGTAAAATGTTCTGGGCTGTATGTACACTGTAATACACACAGCTGCATGTACAGCATGAAGCTCTGTTGCATTTACAGTAGATGTAATTATGATACTGTACAAATCATATATGAATATGTTAGCCATTTCTGCAGGCGGTGGGGGTGTTTGGCTCCAGCTCTTCCTCTGCTCTATAGGCCATGGTTGAATCCTTGCAGGGTCTTCCAGCAGGAGGAACTTGAACGCAAATATTTACAGACACACTCACGCACAGCTATGCATTAAAAAGTCAAAATGTACCAATTCTGTAATCATATATCCATGGGAAAACAAACACTGAACAGTAAATAAACAGGAGATCAATCCTGAGGTTTTAAAGTGCTGTAATTACAGCCTCCGTTTCGTTAATTCACCTGGAACACAGCCATTAGCTCCATTATATGCGTGCTGCTGAACTTAGTGCTCAGGACTTTCCGAGTGAGCATGCACTGTGTTTTATAATTAATATTCTCAAACATGAATCATGGGTCACTGATTGAAAACACTGAATAGATTGTATAATCCATATAATACAATTTGCCACAAACCTGTGAAAGAGGTAAAGCAATACAGTACCATAGTTCTTTGCAAGCTGGGTCTCCATAAAAATGAAACTAGGATTTGGACATTTTGCAGGCATATATTTCCAGTTTTTCCTTTCACAAAAACTGCCTGAAGGAATAGTATATTAATGAATCAAACAGGATTTTAGACATGGTATCGTGCATAGTTCAAGTGATCTAAAGATGTTCAAAATACATCTGGCAGTTTGGAGGGTTAACACTTGTTTGTTTGGACAGTAAGGATATGAATTAATTAAAAATCGGAGCTAATTTATAGTAACAATACAGAATGTAATGAACACAATGAGTACAATTTTGTATCAAATATGAATGTAGTATGGATGGAAAAAAAGAGAAAACATAATAAAGCTTTGTGATATAGTTGATATTTGCTTCAGGTCATCAGCATACAGGATTCCTTGGTGGTATTTTAATGCAATACGCTTGCTGAAAATTGCCGGGGGATGACATTTCACAACTACCATATAAGCCATAGGAAATATAATCTTGCATATCCCCAAAACAATTATATAAGGCAGCAGTTTGCAACAGTGTCTTTTTTTTGTTGAAACACTGTACCAGAACAGAGCATATAGTATATGGTGACCAAATACTATATTATATTCAAGTAAACATAACTGTATACCACTTCATTTATCATTTTAACATAAGAGTTGTGATATCCATGTCCACAAATTTACAAATTTACAATATTTACAAGGAAACAATGAAATAATGAGGCTGAAAAAAATATGCCCACATGTGATTTTCTTCTTTTGAAAGATTGATCACCAGTATACATTTTATAATCAATATTTTGCATAGATTACTTGTTTTTAAGGTATGAATAACTCAGCTGGGATCGTGTCAAGGCACTGCAAGTAAATGGATATATGAATATAAATAATCTATAAATAGGCTGTATAAGTGAAAAGCAGGGTACACAGGACAGATGACATTGGCTGGTAAGGCCCATAGTATAATTGACATATTTTTTTTATGGTTTCAAAGTAAATGATTATTGAATCATCCATGGAAATGAAAGAATTTGCATATGTCCAACAGTTGCTCCGAATAGCATGCATACCTTCCTGTGATATCGAGCAGATTAGAAACCACAGCTGTCATGACGGCCTCACGGCCTATTGATCAGTGGTATTTACGCAAAACCTCCACTGTCAGTCTGCCGGGTAATTGGTTAGTGACATCATTGATATGGAGAGTCAGTTGGTACATACAGTATGTACTGATGCTTGTCTCTGCTCCAAGTATATGAGCATGTCCTTATGGATATATAGTCTAGCGCAAAAGCTTTAGGCATCCTGGATTTATTGAATATAAATGTGATGATGTTTCTTATTTTTGTATTCTGCATTTGTGAGTCAATAGAAAAGAGCATTTCCTAACATTAAATTGTTTAAAAATGTTTTTACCTTCATTAGAATGATATTCAGTTACTTCTAAGAATATATATTTTCAACAAATGTAATTTATATTTTTTTATTTTGAATCACTTGAAGATCATACAGGATAACAGAGATGCATTTTCAAAATATTTTACATACGTTTTACAATACTTTGTTTGCTTTTATTACCATTCAATAACTGGTAAATATTCAAGATCTGAACCAGTATGTAGTGCTAGGGAGGAAATAAAACAATTACAACTATTTATTGGATTGGAACTGAAAGCAAACATTAACTGATGATAACCTCACAGAGACACAAAGTCCTCATTTAACACTTCAGCTTTTGCAGTCCAAACTGTTTCCAAGTGGATTTTAGTGCCTTACAGTATGTGCAGATTGTGCATTTAGTGGTCCCCTTTGCACAATCCAGTGAAATCATCTATGTAGGTTGTAACAGACACCTTAAAGTTGAAAACATATCACTTCACCGTTCACTTTCTCAGAGTAAACGCCAGGAAATTCCAGCTAAAGCAGAATTACTGTTCAAATACTGCCTGGTGTGTTTGCAGATAGTAGGCGAAATGTAAATATTTGGTTGTCTTTGCGATTCCATAGTGTATGTAATATGGAAAATATGCAGTGGAGGGTGTAATGTCTGAAGAAAGGGAAATGAAAAAGCTACTGTTGCTGAAAAAAGTCCTATACTGTCTGAAGGGACATTTTTCTTGTTTTCCTGCTGTGGACCTATAATGTCTGCTTGTCGTTCCAATCCATGTATTGTCCCATGCAGCCTATGCCATGTATTGTTCCCTTAGGCCTGTCTGCTTTCTCAAAACTTAATTTAGGGCCAGCAGCATTTTCAGTTCACAACCTTGGTTATATGAAAAGTAACACCCAACTGAGATGCCTTTGATCAAGACTAAAGCCTCATGGTGGGAAAGTGCTTGTCTGTGATTAAAATCTGTAAGATCCAAACCTCGTTCTAATCCCTCCTGCAAGCGCCCTGAGGTAGTCAGAAACACAGCTGCATCTAAATGAGTCTGTTGTTGGAAAAAAAAGGCCCCTATTCATTTTCAATTAAATTATAAGTTATTTCTAGAAGCACTGTCGAAACTTCACTACCTAAGTAAACATGTACTACAACTCCGGTGTGTGGAAATATGTATGTGCAGAAATCTTCCAGCAAACGTCAAATGTACAACAAGTTTGTGTGTGTGTGTGCTTATCTGCATGGCATGATAGCAGTGTAGTAAGCACATCTTCATACATTTTTCTCCTGCAAATATTCTTTTATGAGGAATGACATGACAAAATGTGAAATGTGATCTGACATATGACGTCACTTGCGTCACATGAGTTCAGTCATTAAGTGGTGGAAATGAAAGTGTTCATTCTGCTGGAGGGTTCTGGGAATATGTGGCTCAGTTTGGAAAGCCCAGTTGTATTTGTTGGCTGATCTCAATACAGAAGTGTGCATGAAGCACGAGCGATGTCATAATGTGATGTCATAATGTGCTCCTTCCAGAAACATGTGATATCAGCACACACTCTCTGAAACACACTGCATGATGTAAGATACTGCTGAACACTGTAGTTACACCACGTTACTCATTTAGCAGAGCCACATACAGAGAAGCATAAATGCATTCACGTAGCTAATGTGAGAAACGGGACCAGACGTGGCTAACAACGTTCCAAGACCAGCAAGTATAGATGCGACATTAAAAGCATTAAAAGCGCGACATTAAAAACAGAAAAGCAGTCATTCAAGTTATTTCCATGTAAATGTGATGTGTCTGAAGTTCAGTAAAAGCCATAACGGTATGAATGTTTAAAGTGAAACAGCTTCAGGCCAGTGCATTTCAAAGCTCTGGCTGCTTCTTCAGATGGTTTTCAAAGGAATATCATGTCACATCACCAGCAGTGGGAGTAAGAGCAGTTTATCACTTCCTTCAGATTTAGCCTTTTGAGGACCAGCCTGTCCCTTTGGCTTGACATATAAATATAATATAGTTAAGTGTCCTCTGTGGCAGTAATTCAGATAAGTGACAAGCGCCGTAGCCTCATGATCAGACAGACGTGGGTCAAATCCCAGACAAAGAAATATCTGGCACTCTCTGTCCTTGACAGAGCTGCTGAGAATTGCTAGTGTGTTTTGCTATGTTCTATTAAATGGACCTGCAGGCCCCTTTGCATAATGGAGTGTGCAGGTCAGTTTGAGCTCAGCGGACGCAGAGAGAACTCGCATTAGCACAGAACATACGCGCACAAAGTCATTCTCAATTCCTGTGTGTGAAAGACCGGCTTTAGTGCTTGATTCCTTCCACGTTCTCTTTTGCAGTGATGATCTGGGACAGTCTATTCTGTGGGGAGCCAATCGGATGTAGCAAGTGTTTAGGCAGCAAGTGCATACAGTGTAATGGCCACAGTGAGGCAGGACCTGGGTTTAATGGTACACCTACAGCACAGTGTCCCCATCGCTGCACTGGGGTGTTTGATTGTGCTGGTCCAGAGGGGAAGGATTCTTGCTATTTCCCCACCTGCATTACTGAGTTAACTTAGTTTCTCCAAGTGCTTCATGTGCTTTCCTCATTTAACAGCTTTTGCAGTCCAAACTGTTTCCAAGTGGATTTTAGTGCCTTACAGTATGTGCAGATTGTGCATTTAGTGGTCCCCTTTGCACAATCCAGTGAAATCATCTATGTAGGTTGTAACAGACACCTTAAAGTTGAAAACATATCACTTCACTGTTCACTTTCTCAGAGTAAACGCCAGGAAATTCCAGCTAAAGCAGAATTACTGTTCAAATACTGCTTGGTGTGTTTGCAGATAGTAGGCGAAATGTAAATATTTGGTTGTCTTTGCGATTCCATAGTGTATGTAATATGGAAAATATGCAGCGGAGGGTGTAATGTCTGAAGAAAGGGAAATGAAAAAGCTCGCATTAGCACAGTTTTCAGCAGTGGGCACAGAACATACGCGCACAAAGTCATTCTCAATTCCTGTGTGTGAAAGACCGGCTTTAGCGCTTGATTCCTTCCACGTTCTCTTTTGCAGTGATGATCTGGGACAGTCTATTCTGTGGGGAGCCAATCGGATGTAGCAAGTGATTAGGCAGCAAGTGCATACAGTGTAATGGCCACAGTGAGGCAGGACCTGGGTTTAATGGTACACCTACAGCACAGTGTCCCCATCGCTGCACTGGGGTGTTTGATTGTGCTGGTCCAGAGGGGAAGGATTCTTGCTATTTCCCCACCTGCATTACTGAGTTAACTTAGTTTCTCCAAGTGCTTCATGTGCTTTATCTAAGCACATACAGTAAGGCATAGACTGAACTGCAGCTGATGACCTCAGGACTGTACAGGGTGGTGTGGCTGTAGGTGATGACCTCAGGACTGTACAGAGTGGTGTGGCTGTAGGTGAGGACCTCAGGACTGTACAGGGTGGTGTGGCTGTAGGTGATGACCTCAGGACTGTACAGGGTGGTGTGGCTGTAGATGATGACCTCAGGACTGTACAGGGTGGTGTGGCTGTAGGTGATGACCTCAGGACTGTACAGGGTGGTGTGGCTGTAGATGATGACCTCAGGACTGTACAGGGTCCAGTGCAGGTTTCGTCTCAGACCAGGTTTGAGGGGCAAGAGGGGTCAGAGGTACAGCTCCCTGGTAGAGCAGAGGACTAGATGGGACCAGATGGAAAGATTTCTTTCTCTTAGGGTGTTCAATATTAGTCAATAAAGTTCAGCGTGCTCCATGTTCCTGTTCTACTGGAGGTGGGTCAGCCAAAAGCTGCATGATACCTGCTAGATCACACACTAAAGAGTTAATGGGGAAGATAAAATAATAGAAACCTTATTTCCCACACAAACTTGATTTTAGCATCACAATGTCATTGAGAACAAAATTCATCAACAGTTTGACACTAGAATCAGCTTGGAGCAATCATACAAATAACAATAAGGATGTATCTATCAATTATGGTGAATAAGAGAGAGAGAGGTAAATAAGACTTTCAAATCTGTTTTGACACCAGATGGCCAAACAGGAGACAACATTTATCAGCCATTATAACAGCAGCCCTGGCAATAAAGACAAAGAGAAATCTATCAGTGTAGATCTGATGGAATGCTCTTGCAGACAAGTTGGCAAGTGATTATCAGAATGTCAAACAGGACATGAGTGGGTTTCCTGAGCAGAGAAGCCCCATGAGCTGTTTTTGACTCTTGACATGTTCAATGACTTCAGACAAAACCGTTGCCACCTACAGGGAGTGCCATGATCCATTGGAAAAGATGGTGAAGTTTATTTTTGGATTTTTGACTGGTTTTCCATTCTTTATGTTTGAAAACTGGGGGGTTTAGTGACGCGTGGCTTAGCTCTCCTCTCACATTGGTAAAACTGGGCTGTCCTGGGTGTATGAGATAAATAGTGGGCTGCAGGGGGGATAAGGTTACAGCAAGACAGTGGCAGCAGGAGGATACAGTAAGGTGGGGCAGTAGAATTTGAATTCCTTTGGAAGGATCAGAGAGTAACCATTGGTGAGAAAATCATACTCTAGCACACACACCTCTCAACTTATAATTTAATTATATGTAAATGTAGTGAATGATGCTATATGTTTTATGGACACGTAGTATGCATCCATTCAGATGTGACAATGTGAATGTAATCATTTATTCTGAATTAACAGTTCTTGACTAAGATCAACAATTCTGTAACATAAACGTTTGGGCCACCAAAAGTTGAAATACCACAAAACTGCGTTTGTAAAACACTTTTATTTTGGGGGCTTTTATTCTGGCAGCATAGCATGCATTGGCAGAGACATAAGCCTCACTAGCCAACATTTTAAATGCATTTTTAAAAGCATTAAACAAAAATTGTTCTGTTGTTTCATGATAATGCATGCCGGAACTTATGCAGATTTTTGAATCGTGTGGGTTTCCATTGGCAAGTACAACACTGGCTCCATACTCTTAATTACTTCTTTCTATTGTACTCTTCTTGTACAGACTTTTCATTCACATTCCATTTATTCTCTCTTTCATCTAATAAGAACAAAGATAGAGCTGAAGACTTATAGGTTACTGAAGAAAAAAGTTCAAGTTTCTTAATTTAAAGCATTTGGCCCGGCAGGATGAGCTCAGTAAATTGTCTTTTATAGTCTGCTCACACACCTATTAAACATTGTCTTCTAATACACTTCTAAACAGTCCCGAATTCACTCACTCAGACTTTAAATGATTTCTCTGGGTAAAAAACAATGAAAGTAATCCTGCTACCTTGCTTAGTTTATTTGTTCAGTGTCTTTTCTCTTATAACCTGAAGGCTCTTTCTCTGTTTATTTAAACAAAACATCCAAACATCTTTCATTATGTTTTCAATAGCATATGACAAAACTATGGAGTTTAATCAAGACATTTTAGTAGCTGAAATGCTTATCATTGTTATAATTAACAAATACTTGTTTCATGCTATAGGTCCAACAATATTGAATACATGCGTTTTTGGTAAGAGATTGATTTTAGGAATGTAATTCTCAGGCTACATTTTCCACTGCTACTCTGCTTTGTGTTGCATGGTTGCTACAGGGCACTGATGGACTTGTGTGGAATGTGTGTTTCTGTGTCTGTTGCTGTTGGTATATTTCAATACTTTTCTTTGCAGACCTGCTTATAGCTTTCCATGCGAGACTCAAAGCTGGAGCCCCTCTGAGCTAAAGCAGGACCATTTCCCTCAGTCCAACTTCATCCCACTCAACTGCCTTCATGAAGGACAATCTAATATTAATGATAATTCAGTACATTTCAAGATACAAGCCGAAACCAGTTGGAAAAAAAAAAGATTCTAGGAATGAAGAGTGAACTGTCGAGTGGTACTGCAGGGTTATTTTGCAAGTGGACACATTTCCTACATTCTCTTAACTGCCATAAAAATACGACATGCAAAGGCCTGTGAGGTAGCATTGTTTCAGAAAATGTGACATTTTTTCTACATCTGCAGTGTTACTATGGCTGAATATTCCCTTGGAAACAGGCTAATCTATGCACTCCCTGCTTCCTCCGGGTATTTCAGTCTTCTGAATTCTATACGCACTTACAGAAAGAATTTTATTAAAGTGCTTCTTTGTTTGTGAGAAGGAAGCTCGTACATCTCTGAGTTCATATTACACACTGTCACTGCATTAGAGGGACATTCCTGCCTCACTCTGACTCCCTTTAACTCCTCCCTCTCTCTGACTCTCTAAACTCCGCCCTCACTCTGACTCCTTTAACTCCGCCCTCACTCTGACTGCCTAAACTCCTCCCTCTCTCTGACTCCCTAAACTCCGCCCTCACTCTGACTCCCTAAACTCCGCCCTCACTCTGACTCCCTTAACTTCTCCCTTATTCTGACTCCCTTTAACTACTCCTTCACTCTGACTCCCTTTAACTTCTCTCTCACTCTGACTCCCTTTAGCTTCTACCATGCTGTCACTCCCTTTAACTCCTCCCTCACACTGACTCACTTTAGCTCCTCCTTCACTCTGACTCTGGATGTGAACCACACTTGCTTGCTCACTTTGATAACAGGAATTCAAACTTTATGGTCTTTATGACCATTGCAAAGAGAGGAGGTGTGTGTGTCTGTGTGTGTGTGGAGGGGGGGGGGGTTGATGGAGACAGTGCATAGCTGAAAGCAGTTCAGGAAACCATTAAAAAAGCATTACATAGTCATTTGCACGGAGATGAAGTTTCCAGAGAGTCATTACCCTTCTCTCTGTACCCTTCTCATCTGCAAATGAATTAATTCCTATACAAACTCGCTCCCCCAGGAGATACTGTGCTATAGAATCGGCTGTTTATTTCCCCCCAAAAAAAACAGTTTTTTGGGGCACTGGGAACAACCAGACTGCATGTGAATAGAGGGACAGAGTAGTGATGTAGAGGGGTAGGAGAGTGTGATGATACTCGAGAGGGGGTCAGAGGAACATCAGTAGAGAGGGCTAGGGAAGTATTAGTACTAGAGAGGGACAGAATATTGAGTACTAGATAGAGGTAGACAAGTGTTGTGAAGGATTACAGAGATGGGCAGGAGAGTGCTAGATCAGATCCGAGCTCCACGGGACTAGAGAGAATTATGGTGTGGACTGCTGTTGTTTAAATGCTAGTTTTAGTTGCTAGGATTAAAAACTATTACCTCCTATGTACAATGGCTATATACTGTACAATTTACATTTCAAGTACAAGTACAATTTCAGTACTAGTTTGATTTTGTACAGGAAAGGTACACGGGAGCAGAGATAACTAATCGGCTAACAAACTGCTCCAGCTCAACACCAGTCACAGACCACTGGATAAAGATAAGCATAACATAAATGCTTGAAATGCCCTGGATTAATCTGCAGGTCAACTGGCCATCAGTCAGTCACAGACTCTCTTCAGTGCCGTTTCCCATTTACAGGCTGGCAGGACAACAGGACAGGAGCTCCTGCTAATGTGAGGGCCATCGAAGTGTCTCATCTCATTGCTATTGATTAGACCGGTTCACTCAGTGATGAGGTCATCACAGCAATACTGCAGCGTTCAATGACAGAAACTTCTTCAGTTTAGCAGAATGAAGAGATGAAGAGATGATGGTGACACACAAAGAAATAAACAAACAGAATTTTGGTAGTGTGGAATAGTCTCATTTGCACATTTATTGCAACATAATTCTTCGTGGGTTATGAAAAATAATGTGTTACCTCTTGTCATCATTCAGGTTGGTCCTCTTTCCCCAGGCATTTGTTTCCCAGCTCATAAAAACTGACATTAATTTGAAGACTTTGCTTTGCAATAAAACAAACAGCAGAATAAATCAAGATTAAGTCTTCAAATACTTTTACAAGGCTGACTGAGCACTTCATGAATCACACAGACTGTAAAATTATGCCACCTGTGTTAACACTCCAACGACCAAGAAAAGTGCACGGCAGCTGCTCTAGCCATTACTTGAACAGGTGAAGAACTGTCCAACTCAAATGTCTTCATTTGACAGAGGGGAGTCGACTATTTTCACGCCCACAGTATTTTTAATAACCGTTTTATAACCATGAATATATAAAAGTGTTGCTTGCAGTACAAAATATCTCAATAAGCTTGCCATTATTAATAACTTCTACACTAGGTGTGAAGCATTCAGGGCCACAACACTACCCACAATGTGACGATTTTGCATTGTTTTCATGTTGGTGCTGCAATTGTGTGAAATTATAGGACATATTTATGTGATTCTTGTTGATTTAAAATCCCAGTCCTCCAAATGTTGGTTGGCTGTGCACCCCCCCTCCCTCCAAACCCCCCGAAGATTAAGGTGGGAAAGATAGATGGGAGATTGAAAAGTGGATCTTAACTGGGCAGAACAGCTAAAGATAACAGTTTTCTTCTTGGGTGTCCCAGATTGCTGCATTACATGGAACACAATGAAGTGATTCTGTGGCACAGAGTTAAAGAGAGCTCTAAGCACTGGCTTCCCAGCTCTGTTTTAGGACTCTCTGGGCAGAGTCTGGCTGGTAATTTGTGACACATGGGGTATTTATTTCAATGTGGAGACGGTGTTAATTCTCTGGGATACAAATTCACAAAGGCTTAGGCACACTGAATAATTGACGGTAGAAAGAAAATCACCCTGGGGACTTAGTGACATTTTGAGTTTCCTGTTTATTTTTTTATGCCTCTGAAAAAAAAAAAAAAAACTCTTTAATGTTGCATAGAAAAAAAAACATCCTGTTTGCGCGATGCTCCCTCACTATGAATTTGCAAATTATATTTGCTGCACATTCTGACTGGCAGCATTACAATTTGAAAATAGAGATGATTCAAATGTGCTGTAGGAGCGCATACCAAAGAAAGTCTTATAGATCGAGATTTAAGTTGTTTGAAAAAAGAAGTTTAAAGTGTTTAAAGAAGTTTAAACCAGATATTTACCATTAGCACACTTACAGTATGCACACGTATTTGAATACGGATGAGCACTTTATTTGAGAGGAAGAAATTCCAGCAAAATGAGAATAAAACTGTTGGGGCTGGGAGTCAGAGGCTGGGGAGGAGGACCCAGGATAGACAGGGGAGGAGCAAACGTGTGTTTGGGAGGAGGGAAGAGGGGAGGGGGAGGTGCTGAGAGCTGTTCTTCCATTTTGCTGGGGCCAATGTTTGGTGTTCCCTCCCACTGGCTGAGAGTGCTTAACACTGGACAGCAGCAGCAGTCTCAGGCACAGCTCAGGTGCATCAATGATCAGCTCTGGTGTGGAACTGCCCTCTTTACGCTGGCTATAGAGGCCCTTTTAGAGAGAGATTGACAGGATTGCTACCACTACCTAATATGCTTCTAACCTTGGAGCCTCACCCTTTGCAATTTACATTTTTGTATTTAGTCGAGGCTCTTATCTCGAGTGACTTGCATAGCTTGCATTATTTTACATGCAATCCATTTATCCATTATTTTTTAGAATTTGTTCTGCTGAAGCAGTTCAGGTGAAATGCCTTGCTTATGGCTTATGGGTGCAACAGCAGTGCCCCACCTGAGAATCAAGCCTACGGCTTCACACTTCAAGCCCAGTTTTCTCAACAGCATGCTGCCCTGCTGCCCTGCGTTGTTGCCTTTGCTTTCATTAAAGGCTTGTAGATGATGGTTCCTTTTTCTTGTGATTCTTTTTAGCAGTCGCAGCCAAAGTTAAGAATAAATCAGCTCTTGTGCCCCCTGACCTTGTGTTCCTGCTCAATCTCTACCCCACTTAATGGCTTTTCCTAACACCATGACACAAAAAATATAAAAGTTATAGTGCTGGTCCTGTCTCGGAGGTATTCTAGAGAATTCTCTCGTGGGGTCTCAAAGTGTTCGGCTCATTCATAATAAAAGCCTATCGTCTGATGTAACTCAGCTTACAGAAAGAATACTCAATGAATATTTAATTAATTAGATTATTTAATTACATGAATAAAATATGCTTTTAATTCATGCTGTTAATTATTTATTTTCACAAATGCAAGAATACGAATTCACCTTGCATGGTAGTTGATTATTTAATCAGGTTTTTCAATTGTTTCAGCTTTTGAAAATTGCCTAATTTCTTCTGCATCTACACTGCCATATGATTAGAAAGTGTGATGTTTCATTTCAAACAACAGTTTGTATTCTGCACCATTACAGCTTGATCATGTCAAGGGCGTTCTGTTATGAATAATTAATACTTGACTGTATAAATGCAGCAAAACAACAAATCCAGCCTAGAACAGAGTGGTGGTGGTTTCTGGGCAGTAAAATGTGTTGGGAGGGAATTATCTTCTCCATAGGGATCAGACAAACCAAGCACTTTAAAATAGGTTTGACTGAAAACATTATCACACTGATTTTTTTCTTGGCACAAGCAGCGTTGTGATCTCATGCCATTTCAGTCATGTGGAATTAGCTGTATAATTCTGGAAATGCTATGAGTACAATTCCCAGGGAACATACATTTTTTAGAATTCATTGTTTTGATATTTAGTGAATAATATTCTTAGTAAATAACCGAGTCTCACGTCCTGCGTTAGCAGGAGTATTTAGAATGAGGAGGGGCTTCAGAGGCTGCTCATGCTGTGGATGGACGTATGGAGACATTGTGGGAGTTTGGGAAATCTGAAGGATACCTTTTTGTAAAACTGTAGGAGAAGAAGAGGCCCTCTCTCTTTATGCTGGTCAATGAATATTCAATTTCATTAGTATTCCCAGTAAGGACATTTTAGAGTTATGCATATGAATCTTCTCAAACAACAATATATTATATTCCTTTCAGTGTGTCTGTGGTCTCACACACATGCATGCACAGGCAGGCACGCACACTAGTCTAGTATTTTGACAAGCCGTCTTTAGAGGTTTATACGTTTCTCTTGTAGGAATGTAGTTCCATTACTGCCTAGTGCCTGCAGTCTAATATTATTGTCTAGACAGACCTCCACGCAATAGCCTATGCCTGCCCAATAGATTACAACACACAAAAGAAAAATCTGCTCTGCGGCACACTGAATGCTTTTGCTTGTAAGGTGCAGAAAGTAAGCTTTTTCTTGGGTCTTGTGTACCACTTACAAAATATATTCTTATGAGCCTCTCCTGTAATAGGGTGCTAGAGATTCTATTTTGGTATATGCCACTGGTATATCCCAACCTGCAGTGAAAATCGAAAAAAGTAATTTGATGACAGCTATCATTATTTCATATTGACACTGATGAAAATAAAACCGAGGCTTACCAAACCAGAAACATATCAGCTTTATTATAACTAAGTTAATTCTGCTCTTCAGGGAGCAGGTCGGTGGTTGTAAAGTGGATTTCCTCAATCTCCTCTCTGCTGGTTGGTGCTTTTGGACTTCCTCTTATGAGCCCTTAGAGGACCTAATCTGGGGAAATTGTGATGGAGCTTTAGTGGAAAGTTGGGGAAGTGATGGTTGGGAGGGGGTGGCAAGAGACCGAAAGTATAATTACTGTGGGAGTGGGATGGAGAAATTCTGCATTGTCCAGTGAACACAAGGTCAACCTGGCCTCCATTACCAGCCTGCCTCTCTGGCAATCGCATCCCGGCTGGTCTCAGGGGGTCAGGGGGAGAGCTGCTCTGCGGACAGGCTCATGGCCTCTCAGTGCGCACAGACCGGGGGCATTATAGGACGGATTCGCTGGGTAAAACACAGGCTACAGGGCTACTCTGAAATCTTTCCACTACTGTTGAGGTACCGATGGTTGAGTATGCTATTAACACCTGGCTCAAATGTGCAGTTATAACAGCACTCCAAGTAAATAGTATTGGGAAGTTTGGTGTATTTTTCAATATAATTGGTTTATGCAATGCAAAACAGAGAGGCTGTGACTGAAATTGAATTTGTTCAATCAGAATGAAGAGATGGAGAACTGTTAATGTCTCTCGATTACACTAACACACCCTGTTCTCTGATGCCAATGACTTGTCAGTGGCTCTCCTACCATCTTCTCCGGTAGATTTCAAATGTTAACATATGTTCAATCACACTTCAAAGCCAAAACTCAACATAATTATTCTAACATGTTCTGCGTAAAGACAGAGACAAACCACCACCATTCAAAATTGGATTATTTATTAGCTGTAACGTATTTATTTATTTTCCTAAATGGCCAGTTTGGCCATGAGAAGGCTAGGTTGTACACTCAAAGAATAGGTCTGTTGTAGTTACAATAAAGAACACAACACACTCTTAACATGCATCATCAATTTTGACGTTTATATATGCAGAGTGTGAGTTTAAATTTCAGCATGCTGTTTGCATTAAACCTATTGAGCAATTGCTATTTCATTGTATTAGGCTACTGACATTGAACAGTCAGTCACTTGATGGCATTGAAGTGTCATGCAATTGAACACATTCAACATTAGTAGTTGTGGTTATAATAGGCTTTATGGCAGCGCTACTCAACTCCGTGTCCTGCGTGCTGCAGTGTCTGCGGGTTTTTGCTCCTATTGTGCGATACCACTTAATTTCACAAATTATTTGAACCTGCTTGGCTAAGATAATAAGATAATTAGTGAAATCTGGAGGTGTAGTGCAGGGTTTGAGCGAATGCCTGCGGACACTACGGCCTGCAGGATGTGGAGTTGAGTAATGTTGCTGTATGCTATGAAATCATGATTATTGCTTAGAAGAAAGATGCTAAATCTGACCTGGCACATACATATTTGTACATAGTGCTGCTTTGTTTTGCGATGTACGATTAGTTTTTTTTTTTTTAACATAATTTTAAGAACGACGTACGAGAATTTTCCTATCTGGCAGTGCTTCATAAGTCTTCATAAGAGCCATTGGAGGAGAAAGAAGGCACATGCATACATACAGATCCATAGACTTACGGACTCTCTCTCTCTCTCTCTCTCTCTCTCTCTCTCAGTCTGCTGCTCACTATAGCTGTAACACCACTTATAAACAAGCTGCAGCCAAATTAATTATTAAAGAGAGAGTTGGGCCCAGGTTTATTCTAACTAATCTGCAATGTACCCATCTCTTTAGCTTTGACCAACAAACTGAAAGGTTTCCTTTCTTACAGAATATAATGCATTTTGTGGTCACTGAAATAAATGGAATATGTAAGAAACAATAAATATGTCTTGCTGGAATATGATTTCAGGTACTTGCTGTAAGGCATTTGATATTGCTATGGATTTCACCCACAAATTGTCTCAGGATCTTCTGCTGATTTATGTAATGGTTCTCTATGTCTGTGCAAGAGAATAGCATCAAATGAACCATGCTGGCCATGCTGTGGCCTTTGATACCAAACTGTATCTTTTTTAAACATGATTATCAAATGTGGCTGTCCCCCATATGATGATGATGATGATGATGATGATGATGATGATGATGATAAAAATATCAAAAAACAAGAATGACAACAGCAATTCAAGCTTTACAGACAATTCAAAAGACACTTGAGAATCCCCTGGTTGATGAAATATGTGGGAACACACGTGCGGCAGAAGTGTGTGGAGTCTTTGTGTTTCCAGACTGAGCACCCTCAGGAGAGGAAAGGCTTCCATTACGGGGACCGAGGGAGCCGCTTCAACAGGGAGCAGCCTCAGCTGTGCGAGACAAAATAAAACACTTCTCAGATCTTCCGTGTTGCTCGTAACATATTCACTACTGGCAGCACACAGAGACTAAATCAGGTGTTTAGAAGGCTGTAGGTCTATACCATTCCTCTTTTTAGACCGCATCACTTCTCCGAACACACTGTATGCTTGCTCCTCTTTGTGTGAAGGTCCTGGTGAAGAACAGCTGGTCAGAAGTGCCTGCAAATGAGGTTTGAAATATAATAGATGAAAAACACTGAAATTGGGATCTCCACATGAAGAACGGAACAGATGAAAAACACTGAAATTGGGATCTCCACATGAAGAGCCGAACAGAAGAAAGGCCCTGAAATTAGAATCTCCCCATAAAGGGCAGATGAGAATAAGGCACATTTTATAGAATGAACTGCAATTCTTGTTCATTGTTCCCCACTGCCTCACAAAGTCCTTTCACAGTAATCAGGTCCCAGCCAGTGTATTATTTTCTCACAGTGTGAATGCGGAATGGTCACTATAAAGTCTACCTTATGTACGATGGCATTATTTTAAACAGTAGGGTCATTCTGTGCGCAATTTTGCTCAAATTTTGTGTAAATGTTTTTTGTCTAATACTCATTGGGCTAATGATTTGCATGTTCTCTATTGAATATATGTGTATAAAGAACATTTCCACAAAGTTTTAGCAAAATTGGAGTACTCCAATAGTACTCTGGTTGGTTTTTTCACATAATGACCCAATATTGATATTCTCTGTTTTATAGGAATTAATTATTTTCTAATTCTTGTTACTTTGGCCTTTTAGCCTCTGTATAATATGTACTCCACTTAAAAAATCTGGAGGAAAAGGAAGACCGGGAGAACTCTCCTTTTTAAATAATGTATTTTTTAAATTATTCATATTTTAAATTAAACATTGTGACTACAATGTAAAAGAAAGAATACTGATAGATTATGAAATGTAACTATTATACCTTCAATAATTAAAGCAATCATCAGTATGCTGCATGCAAATTTAACATCAAAGTCACGAAAGCCCATTTTTGAGTTATTATGCTTGGATACAGCATGCTGACTCCTGAGCAGCCCTTAATTAATCTATTATGAAGAATAAGCCAGACTCGACTCTCACAGCCTGTCTCACTTGTGCAGAACATTGATACAGAATTAGAAGGCAAATATGACTGCCTGACTGTACTAGGCGTATTCTTATTCATGTAAACACACACACACACGTACCTGCACAAACACACGCCCGCACATACTCACACATGCAGTACACACAGCACTAAACACTGACATTTCCCATTTATTCCCACTGCTCCTGTCTCTAAGGAGCACAGCTGTGTGTCTCACTGCTCCTGTCTCTAAGGAGCACAGCTGTGTGTCTCACTGCTCCTGTCTCTAAGGAGCACAGCTGTGTGTCTCACTGCTCCTGTCTCTAAGGAGCACAGCTGCATGTCTCTCTGCTCCTCCGCCCATTCTTCCTGCCTCTCACCCGCTCTGCTTCAGAAACATTCCCAATTGGCTCGTTACCAATCTCTTCCTTCCACAGCCTCTACAAACGGGGTCGCTGTGGAATTGTCTTATGAGCACAATCTCAGTTTACATCAAAGAAAAATGTAGGCAGTTTTTTTTTTTTTACAGAATCATAGATTCAAATTTTCCATACTCTGTTCAATTCCACTGCTTTCCTAATGGGATGTTGTTTTCGATTGGGAATGGAGAAGCACAGAGATTAAACAGAACCTGATGTTCTTTTGTTCCTGTTGAGACTCTACAGAGAATCCCTGGATCCCCGGGGATGTAAATTCGAGAGACCTTGAAATACTAATTTGGAGAGATAATGTGTGCATTATCCTCTGGTGATAATAGGCAGAAAACTGCTATGGTATTATTTTATGATGATGGTTGCATTGTATGATTTTTATGGTCATAATGCAGTTATAATGCTGCATTTAGTCTGGCTTATGCCACAATGAAATATAACATATCTGAAATTCTAAGGCCTGGCTGATCTACTGTAGTTTCCATGTCTTCTTGCTCCCACACCTCATCAAAACCTGAAATAATGCTTACACTGAGGGGAAAGCTGTAAAAAGAATCGCTAGGCATTGCAGCAAAACAGAATGAGCATATTATAACCTTTTCATATTATAAGCGTATAATTCGCTTTTCAAGAGTATCTTAAAACCTCAGAATTATTTGGAAAGGCAAATACACTGTTCCAAACTAAAGGGTTTTCTCACACAATCTATCTGTGGGCCAGCTGCATAAAACCCTACCTTGTTGCGCATGCTTTCTGCATGCTGGTGCTGGATACAATACCGCACATACTTTGTACATTCTATACATGCTTTATACATATGTTCTACACATTGCACATGATTTCTACATGCTATACATGCTGCACATAATTTCTACATGCTATATATGCTGCACATAATTTCTACATGCTTACATACATATACATACGTTCTACACATTGCACATGCTTTCTACATGAATCTGACCCGCATCTAACAATGAACAAGACTGCAGTTCAATCAGAAGAGTGTAGAGGAGTATACAATGAATAGCAGGCTTTCAGCTCTGATCCCTTTGACTGGATCTATCCATCTCTGTCAGTCTGTCTCTCTCTCTTGATATCACAAGGTGTAAGCATACCTATTCTCGAACATTGTGATACATGCATACATACATACATTGTGATCATACTCTTTCTTTTCATCATCCATATTGCTCATTTGTTATTGCATTATTAAAGATATAAACACTCAAAATGATAAATATGAGAGTTTCTGGTTGTGTCGGGAGGCTATGTGTAATGTTACAGGAGAGTTATGTTTTATTGGGAAATGCCATGTTCTTACAGTTGGCTGAATTAGTTGGATTTTCATCAGAATTTGTTTCCCTGGCAACATGTTGCCAGGTATTAATGGAGCTATTCCTACAGTATATGCTTATATTTGACACTACAGTGAGGAAAAAAAAAGATTACTCAAACAAACTAAATTCTATATACAGTCTGCCACTATAGATTTTTCCCCTTTATTATTATCACTCTAATTGGAATGTGATTAAAGCACTGTATAGGCAATGAATAATAATAAATATAATGCAAAAAGAACAACAACAATAATAAGCTTTCTTCAACATTTCTAGCATATTTATATGTAACTGATGTAAAATTACATAAAATGTTTGTGCTAACATTAACATGCTTTGTGTACATCACTATACAAATTAAATCGAATTGATTGAATTGAATTGCCAACTGGTCAACAACAGCAGTAATCATGTTCTTTTCAGACAGCTGCATTGACCAGCATAATAATAGAATCAATTTAGTTTGAGTGACAGGACAGCATGCCTGTACCCCAAATACACCACACTGAGGTGTGTGTGCATGTGCATGCGGATGTATATGTTTATATATTCGTATTAATTATACATTGGGCGGAGCTGTGCATTTTAATGTACTATTTTGAATTAATATTATATTATATATGTCTTCGTACAAGGCGGCACGGATGGTGCAGTGGGTAGCACTGCCGCCTCACAGCAAGGAGGTCCTGGGTTCGAATCCCCATCGGCCGGGGCCTCTCTGTGCGGAGTTTGCATGTTCTCCCTGTGTCTGCGTGGGTTTCCTCCCACAGTCAGGCTGATTGGAGAGTCTAAATTGCCTGTAGGCATGAGTGTGTGAGTGAATGGTGCGTGTGCCCTGCGATGGACTGGCGACCTGTCCAGGGTGTATTCCTGCCTTTCGCCCAATGTATGCTGGGATAGGCTCCAGCCCCCCAGCAACCCTGATCAGGATAAGCGGGTTCAGATAATGGATGGATGGATGGATGTCTTCGTACATAAGACTGAATCTGGCCCTAATTCTGGAGACCAAGATGAATCAGTTACATTTATAATATATCTGCCCATTATTTGTGCGATCCTCTCTTAAATAAATATGCATTAAGGAGAGAAGTGCACCATGTGATGACTTCCCTAGATGACATGCATGCTGCAGTTCCAGCCCCGTGCGTCTCCTTGATGTACACACATACAATACGTTTCTGGGGAGGAATGTCTCTGATCTGTACCTGAAAATCATTGTAAAAGGCTTAGTAAATCTGACGCTTCATCATTTGAGTGACTTTTGGAGGTATGATTCTGGTTCTTTTACTCTGTAGATTGGCATTTAAAAGGCAGCTGGGAGAAATTGAAGGTGTGTCCGGTGTAGTAAGGGGAAGGGGGAGGTCTGGAGGTGCAGCTCCACTCTGACCACTAACTGCAGCACGTTCTCTGACTAAAGTGACTGAGTTTCTCAAGGACAACGAAAGAGCCAATGTGTGTGTGTGTGTGTGTGTGTGTGTGTGAGAGAGAGAGAGACAGCGAGAGAGACACAGAGACACAGAGACACAGAAAGATGCAGAAAGAAGCAGAAAGACAGAGAGACAGGCACAGAGACACGGCCTGTAGTGCAGTGGTTAAGGTACGTGACTGGGACATGCAAGGTCGGAGGTTCGATCCCCGGTGTGGCCACAATAAGATCTACACAGCCGTTGGACCCTTGAGCAAGGCCCTTAACCCTGCATTGCTCCAGGGGAGGATTGTCTCCTGCTTAGTCTAAATCAACTGTACGTCGTTCTGGATAAGAGTGTCTGCCAAATGCCAATAATGTAATGTAATGACACAGATGGCTGAGAAGAGCATGGAGTAAAGATGGAGGAGATGTGGGTGAGTTTCATGGTCTTGAGAACAGATTTTAGTGGCTTTATAGCAGGTCTAAGACATCTCTTTCATTTCAGCAGGAATGACACACTGTAGAAATCTGATAACAGTGCCAGTGTCAAAATATTGTGACTGCTATTAATTTGAGTTTTCAAAAACAGGCAGTCGGATGAAAACCTGCACATTTTCAGTAACTGCACATTTTCAGTAACTGTCAGAAGAGCAAACGGGAATGAACAGTAGGTTAAAATCTGGGGATATATTCAGTTCTGCCCACAGGTGGCTACTGCAGGCCTGTAGGGAAATCCCTTCTGCAGGAGAGCACCTCGTTCTATTAAATGACCTTGTGCCATTGATCGTTCTGCTCAGTATCACAAAAAGTACAAAGAACTAAGCATTTTCCTTTAAATTTACAAGTAATTTTAAAAAAAATTATTTATACAGCATTATCTTATGAATATTGATTATTCACAATATTCTAAAGTCCCAGTCAAGTTTGCAGTCAAATAAGGACAAGTCTGAGTCAAGTCTCAACATTTACATACATTCAGCTTTAGTCACCAACTTGAGTGACGAACATTCCCTCAGAATCTCAGCCATGGAAGTAGCATAATAAATTATGCCTTTTCCAGCTCCTTATTATACAACAGAGAGTCTTTTGTTATAAATTTTTGTTATTTGCACTGATGCAAAAAGGTGAGTATTATACAGAAATGAGTTACACTTTACATTGATGCAAAAATGGTAAATCTCCCAGTTTTTTCACTTGGGTCCATCTAAATTCAATGAGCTATGGTTCTAGCATAGCCCTGGGATAAGAGGTTTCAGTTGGCTAGGAAGACCCAGTGACTGGGAATTGGGCCAATTCATTGGTCAAACTGGGCAGGAAGAGTCATCCTCTGACTGAGACTGTAAGTGTGAACCTGACGTGTTAATATAGTGGTTCATTTCACATGCTTGTCTGTGATCTCCTGAATCCACAATGGAACCTAAAATGAATGTTGCAGCATGATTATGGTTGTGCATTCCAATACTGGAGTGAAAAATAATTAAAAGTAAAATAAAAAGCAAGGCTTGAGTAATGCAAGTAACCATTTCAATGAATGATTCAAATTACAACTGATATTACAAAAAAAACCCATCGCTGAAGGATTTATACTCTACAGACTCAGGAAACTTGTCGTTAGTCAGTAAGTGCATAATTTTAACCAGGTGTGCTGGTATCGCTGCGGGCCATCCACTAGACACGGTAAAGTAAATGTGTAATTGCTATTTTAAACAGCAGAGGTTAGGGCTGGAGCTAGTTTGTTTTTATCGCTGTGTTAATCACTGAAACTGGTTGCATACCTGTCAAGTGATTGAACGTTTGTTTTAAATAGCACTGGAATTTGTCAATAGATTAGCCTTGATTTGATATTCCTTGTTAACGATTGTAGGCAATTGAAATAGGTGTGCTCAGAGCAACATTGCATCGCTCCGTCCCAGTTTGTTATGTTATGTTTCACCCCATCCCAGTCTGCTCTCTCCCTCGAAGACACCCCCTGCGACGTGGGCCTCCATGGCGTCAGAACCCCTCCTACCTCAGCTACCCCCCGCTGACCCCCTGTGAGGACTTTGCGGTCACAGGGGGACTATGGAACTGCCAGTCTGCCACTCGGAAGGTTGACTTCATCCCCGCATATGCCTCCCTCCAGTCCTTGCCCTAACTGAGACCTGGATCACACCTGACAAGACCGCCACTCCCGCTGCCCTCTCATCCTCCTTCTCCTTCTCTCACACTCCCCGGCCTTCCAGCCGTGGTGGTGGTACTGATCTTTTAATTTTCCCCTCATGGAAATTCTCTGTTCTCCCCCTCTCTGACCTGTCCATATCCCCTTTTGAATTCCATTCTGTTGCAGTATCCTACCCTACTAACCTTTTTATTGCAGTTATCTATCATCCTCCAGGGCCCCTGGGAAGCTCCCTTGATGAGCTTGACACCCTTCTCAGCTCCTTCCCTGAGGATGGCACCCCACTGATTCTCCTTGGAGACTTCAACATCCACCTTGAAGCCTCCCAGGCTGCTGCCTTCCTACCACTACTCCACTCCTTCGGCCTCTCCCTGCAACAATCTCCTCCAACCCCCAAGGCAGGCAATGTCCTAGACCTTGTCTTTGTGAGGAACAGCTCATGCTCTGATTTCACGGTTACCCCTCTGCACACATCTGATCACCACTTCATCTCATTCTCCCTCCCTCTTCCTCCCCATCCTCCTCCCCCTCCTCCCACCCACACTTCCTCAGCCCGCCGTAACCTCCACTCCCTCTCACCCTCTTCCTTTGCCACCACTGTCACCACCTCACTCCCCCCTCTTGAATCCTTCTCCAAACTCCCCACTGACTCTGCATCTGCCACCCTCCTTTCATCTCTCTCCTCCGCCTTTGACTCTCTCTGTCCCCCTGTCTCAAAGCCACCTCGCACATCCCCTCCCAGTCCTTGGATATCTGACGCCCTTCGTATCTCCAGGGCGAAGAGGAAGTGGGGAAAATCCAGAGACCCTTCAGACCTCACAACTTACCAGTCTCTCCTGGCGGCATTCTCTTCCGCTGTCACTGCCGCCAAAGTAAAATACTATCAAACACAAATTCAGAACTCCACTTCTAACCCCCGGAAACTGTTCTCCATTTTCTCCTCTCTCCTCAGCACACCCCCTCCTCCATCTCAGTCCTCCTTCGCTGCTGATGACTTTGCAGATTTTTTCGATGAGAAGGTCACAGACATCTGCAGATCCTTTACAACCACCGCCCCCCTCTCTGTGCCCTTCCCCCCCTCTAGGCCCATCCCTTCCTTTTCTACTTTCTCCCCCCATACAGACTCTGATGTTTCTCAACTCCTGCTCTCCCACCGCCCTACAACCTGTGCCCTTGACCCTATCCCCTCTTCTCTTCTCCAGACTATCACACCTGACATTCTCCCATTTGTCACCTCCCTTGTTAACTCCTCCCTGTCTTCTAGCTGTTTTCCAGCATCCTCCAAGAGGGCCCACATCACCCTGCTCCATCATCCAGAACTACCGGTATCTCTTCTTACTTTTCTATCTAAAACCATAGAACGAGCCGCTTCTAGTCGACTTTCTTCTTTCTTTTCTAACAACAACCTGCTAGACCCCCATCAGTCTGGCGATCACTCCATTCTCCTGTCCGCCCTGTCAGCAACGGGCATCTGTGGCACAGCCCTGGACTGGATTGAGTCCTACCTCTCTGGTCGCTCCTCCCAGGTTGCCTGGGCTGGTACGGTATCGACACCTCGGCCCCTTGCCACAGGAGTTCCCCAGGGCTCAGTCCTAGGCCTGCTTCTTTTTTCTCTCTACACTCGTTCCCTTGGCCCTGTTATCACTGCACATGGTCTATCCTACCACTGCTATGCGGACGATACCCAACTCTTCATCTCATTCCCACCATCTGATACGCAGGTTTCAGCCCGTATCTTTGCTTGCCTGAGTGACATCCAGAGCTGGATGGACAACCACCATCTAAAGCTCAACCCAGGCAAGAATGAAAATGAAATGATATTCATTCCTGCTATTATCTCTCCCCATCTGGATCTCTCCATTTCCCTAGGGGATACCACACTTACACCATCACCCAGTGCAAGGAACCTCGGCGTGGTGATGGACAGCAGACTGTCCCTCTCCGAGAACATTGTGGCGGTGACCCGGTCATGCAGGTTCTTCCTATACAACATACGGAGAATCCACCCCTTTCTCACCCCCTACTCGACCCAGCTCCTGGTCCAAGCGATGGTTTTGTCCCACCTGGACTACTGCAATTCCCTCTTGGCTGGCTTCCCAGCGTCCGCCATCAGACCCCTCCAACTTATCCAGAATGCAGCAGCTCGTCTGGTCTTCAACCTTCCAAAATACTCACATGTCACCCCCCTGCTTACTTCCCTCCACTGACTGCCTGTCATGGCTCGCATCAAATTCAAAACATTAGTGCTAGCAAATGTTCCAAGCAGTTAAGGGGTCTTCCCCAGCTTACCTACAAAAAATCATCATACCCTACACCCCTGCCAGACCTCTTCGTTCAGCCTCCACAGGCCGCTTGGCACCTCCCCCTCTCCGAACTTCCACCTCACGCTCACGACTACTGTCTGTTCTGGCTCCATGGTGGTGGAACAAACTCCCCGTTGAGGTCAGAACTGTAGAATCTCTTCCCACCTTCAAGCGCAAACTGAAGACACACCACTTCAAGCAGCACCTCTCCCCGTCCCTCCCTACCTCCCTGTGAACCTTAATTGTTGTCTTTCTGTGATTTACTTTTTTGTGTATTAGTATTTTTAGTTTGGCTAGTTAAGGGGTTTGGTCATACTTTTGCTTTGTTTGTTTGTCTGTTTGTTTGTTTGTTTGTTAAAAAAAAAAAAATTCAAATATCTTATCTTATCTTATCTTTGTTGTGCAGGTAGCAGTTGAAATTGTACTTCTCTCTAGGGTCTTTCAGCGCACTTATCCCTGGTTATGGGTATGCACTTTGTTGTACGTCACTCTGGATAAGAGCGTCTGCCAAATGCCATTAATTTAATGTAATGTAATACTCTGCACTACTGCACTCATTATTTCTGTGTTTCGGGTTGACGGGTAAAATCAACACTGTCAGCTGGTGCAAAGATGTTTGCTCTCTTGAACATTTCAAGTGTACAATCTGTGGCCTCTCATGAACAGAGTGATCATGTCTGTTCTGTGAGGGTCTGACACAAGTGTTCCTGACCCTCAAATCTTCAGTCTGTACCCAAAGACAGGGATTGGACATCTTGCCAATTGGGAATAAGCTGTTTGTAAACAATTTAGTCTGCTGTTCTTGCATTTTCCTTTATTTACAAAGATTACTTATACGCTCTGGCCATGAATTCTGGAGTGTTCCAGAATCACCTTCAGCCTCCAAATGCACAACAAGATTGTATAAAAATCTTGTACATTTGGCAAACCATATGGATTGCTCTCTTGAAATGACAGCTATATGCTGTTGTGGTGCCCTTCTCATTTTCAAACCTCACATAATATTTGCTAACTGCCTTTGCTAACTGGATACATGTAGAGTGCATTACTGTATATTTACTGTATGTGTGCTATACAGATGCATCATTTCTACAATAAGAAAGCACTTGTAGTTCGAAAGTTTTAAAATGAGATCTCTCCTGAGGAAAGCTGATTAGCCAGAAGAGGCAGACAGCCATGCAAACAGTTTACACATCAAAAATGCTGAGTGCTCTGAACTCAAGTTCTTGCATTTGCCCAATGGGAAGAGTCAGGATTTGTGGAAGGACTAAATAATATATCCATCACAATGATTTATACCTTACTGGAATGTGGTTTGTTTATTCTCAGAGTAGTATCAACTAGGAAAAAGAAATCCCTTTGTA